>NW_028319384.1:0-32500 GCF_062004578.1 Staurois parvus
ACACACCCCCCCCCCCCCTGTCTGCTGCTTCCCCTCGCTCGCACCCCACCACCCACTCACCCCCCCTCCCCACACCCCTCCACCCTCTCACCTCCTCACTCCCACCTCTCCCTCCCCCCTCGCCCCTTCCCCCTCCACCCGCCTCCCTCTCACCCTCCTCCCTCTCACCTCACTCCCTCTCACCTTCCTCCCTCTCACCTCCCTTCTCGCCCTTCCCCCTCTCACCCGCCTCCCTCTCACCCTCCACCCTCTCACCTCACTCCCTCTCACCTTCCTCCCTCTCACCTCCCTTCCTCTCACCTCCCTTCCTCTCACCTCCCTCCCTCTCACCATCCTCCCTCCCTCTCACCTCCCCTTCCTCTCACCTCCCTCCCTCTCACCTTCCTCCCTCTCACCTCCCTTCCTCTCACCTCCCTCCCTCTCACCTCCCTCCCTCTCACCTCCCTTCCTCTCACCTCCCTCCTCTCACCCCTCCTCCTCCTTCTCACCTTCCTCCCTCTCACCTCCCTTCCTCTCACCTCCCTCCCTCTCACCTCCCTCCCTCTCACCTTCCTCCCTCTCACCTTCCTCCCTCTCACCTACCTCCCTCTCACCTACCTCCCTCTCTCCTACCTCCCTCTTACCTCCCTTCCTCTCACCTCCCTCCCTCTCACCTTCCACACACCTTCTTCTCTCTCACCTTCCTCCCTCTCACCTCCCTTCCTCTCACCTTCCTCCCTCTCACCTTCCTCCCTCTCACCTTCCTCCCTCTCACCTACCTCCCTCTCACCTCCCTTCCTCTCACCTCCCTTCCTCTCACCTTCCTCACACCTTCTTCTCTCTCACCTTCCTCCCTCTCACCTTCTTCCCTCTCACCTTCCTCCCTCTCATCTCCTTTCCACATTCCCTCCCTTACCCTTCTACACACTCCAAAATCACATCCCCTCATATTTTCTCTCTTTTCTTCCCCTTCCTCCCACTCCATCCCTCTCTCTTCCTCCCCCTTTCATTGCCTTTCTCCCTCTTTGTCTCCTTTTATACTCCCCTCTCCCCCTCCCTACGTTTGCTTCCCCCATCCCTTTCCCACTCCTTCCCTGTCTCTACTTTTCTATTACTCCCACCGATGTCTCCCTCCCCTTTCCTCCTATCTCTCTACCCCCCCCCCCCCCTTCTCCTTCTCTCCTACCTCTCCCTCTTCTCCTTTCTCCCATCCTCCCCCCCTCTCTCTCTCTCCATCTTCCCATCCTCCTCTTTCTTTCTTTTCCTTTTTCTCTTCTCCCCTCTCTCTCCTCTCCCTTCTCCCCTCTCTCTCCTCTCCCTTCTCCTCTCTCTCTCTTTGGTCTCCTCTCTCTCCTCCCACTTTTTTTCTTTTCCTCCTATTTCTTCTGTCTTTTCTCCTCTCTCTCTCTCTCCTCCTTTTTCTCAACCCCCCCCCCCTCTCTCTCTGTCTCTCCTCTTCCTCCTCTCTCTTCCCTCCTCTCTCTCCTCTCTCTTTCTCCTCCTCTTCCTCTCTCTCCTTCTCACCCCCTTGCTCTCTCTCTCTCGCTCCCCCTCTCTCCCCCTCCCTCTCCCCCTCTCTCCATCTCGCTCTCTCCCTCTCTCCCCCATCTCTCTCCCTCTCTCTCTTCTTCCTCTCTCTCCTCTCTCTCCTTCTCTTCTTCCTCTCTCTCCTCTCTCTCTCCCTCTTTCCTCTCTCTTTCTCCTCCCTCTCTCCTCTTATTCCTCTCTCTCCCTCTTTCCTCTCTCTCTCTCCTCCCTCTCTCCTCTTCTTCCTCTCTCTCCCTCTTTCCTCTCTCTCTCTCCTCCCTCTCTCCTCTTCTTCCTCTCTCTCCCTCTTTCCTCTCCCTCCTTCTCTTCCTCCTCTCTCTCTACCATGGTTTGGTATCATTCAGCGTCCATCCTGCTGGAGAGCGTCTGATAAGCATCTTAACTGACATTTCTCTGACTGACAGTACAGAAAACAGAACATGGACCTGGAGAAGACCAAACAGCGCATCATAAATATCGCCAACTTCGTACACAAGGTGAGGCCGGCCCAAGTTGTTGTGTAAATACAGTAGCTGCAGATGCTGCCAAACAATTACAATGTTTACAAACGTTGTTCATTAGGAAGAGCTGAAGATACATTGTTACTTTTGTATCATATACGTTTTTCATCCAACTGCAGATCAGGGATGAGCTTCCATCTGCATATGATGTCAGTAAAAGTTTCTGATGTTTTGTTTTTTTTTAATTTTTTTTTATTAAATTCCTTACTAACCCTTAGTTTGCCATAACTGACCCTAATTGACTCTTCCTTCCCCCTCTTTTTTTTTAAAAAATATTTATTTATGTTTTCTAACTATTAACATTCAAACTTTTTTTTTCCTAATTAGTTTTGTTAACTTTTTTTTAATGTCTAATTAAAGAAAAAAAAAAAAAGCACTGAATTAAGGAAATAATCCTAATTTGTAAATGAGTTTGCAATGCTCAGTGCCAGAATCACAGTTTTAGGTGTCTATGAAAAAAAAAAAACAGAAATCCAAACTGCTTAACAGGTTGATTTCCTATAATTGTCAGCACCACCTACTGGCCATAATGCAGTATTTTTCCTAAAATACCTCCATTAGGACAAATACCACATTATGGCTGCTAGATGGAGCCGAAATCAAGCAAAATATGGTCAAAATTCATGAGGGATCAGCAAATGCTTGTTGCATTCGTCTAACAATTTTTTAAATTTTTTTTTATTTATAATATATATATATCTCCACTGTCATTTTACACAGGACAAATGATAGAATTATTTATTTCAGGTATTTATTGCAGCACTTTACATTCACATCAGTCCCCGCCCCCGAGGAGCGTACAATCTAAGGTCCCTAACTCACATTCATACATACACATACTAGGGACAATTTAGACAGGATCCAATTCAACTCCCAGCATGTCTTTGTAGTGTGGAAGGAAACTGGAGTACCAGGAGGAAACCCACGCAGGCACACTGTCATTTTACACATGACAAATGATAGAATTATTTATTTCAGGTACTTATATAGCGCTGTCAATTTACGCAGCACTTTACATATCTATTGTACATTCACATCAGTCCTCGCCCCCGAGGAGCGTACAATCTAAGGTCCCTAACTCACATTCATACATACACATACTAGGGACAATTTAGACAGGAGCCAATTCACCTACCAGCATGTCTTTGTAGTGTGGAAGGAAACCGAAGTACCCGGAGAAAACCCACACAGGCACAGGGAGAAGATGCAAACTCCAGGCAGGTGGTGCCGTGGTTGGGATTAGAACCAATGACCCGAGTACTGCCAGTGCTCACGATTTAGCTGCTGCGCTGCCCTGAAAAGGATAAAAATTATACTTTTTATCTACACTTTTCTACATTTTAATAAACACTAAAACGTAGAAAAAAGGTGTTTATTTTTTTTAAATTTTTTTAAATTTTTGGCTTTGGATTACACGACAAAAATATATATTTGCAGGATGTTATCACCTAAAAAATAATGACGCATGTACTATATTTATTCATTATTTTATAGAATGACAAAGATATAATGGAATAAACATGTCCATAGCATAAATGTAAAAAAAAAAAAAAAAATGAACCAGCCCATGGGGAGGGGTGACAACTGAACTGGCTAAACAAACAAACAAACAAACAAACAAACAAACAAATAAAAAAGTTACAATACAGATTTTCCCCTCCTCTACAGTTCTACCTGTCGATGAACATCAAGGTGGCTCTGATTGGTCTGGAGGTTTGGACGTCGGGGAACCAGTGTGACATCCAGACTGACGCCAACCAAAGCCTGCGCACCTTCCTGGCGTGGAAACAGAAGCTGCGGGGCAGGAAGAAGCACGACAACGCCCAGCTCCTCACGTCAGTATAATGACTCTTGCTATGTAGAAATGATAACTAAAAGAAAAAAGTCCTCGTTTTACGGCCTACTTTGTCTCTACAAAAAAAAGCCATTTCAGTTCTAGGCGGAGTCAGGTGGTCCACTTTAACTTATTTATTTCAGGTACTTATATAGCGCCGTCAATGTACGCAGTGCTTTACTGTGCATTTACATCAGTCCCCGCCCCTGAGGAGCGTACAGTCTAAGCTCCCGAACTCACATCCATACATACTAGGGACAATTAACATCCCAGCATGTCTTTGAAGTGTGGGAGGAAACCGGAGTACCCAGAGGAAACCCACGTAGGTACAGGGAGGACATGCAAACTCCAGGCAGGTGGTGCTGTGGATCGGATTTGAACTAACGACCCGAGTACTGCCAGGCAGAAGTGCTAACCCCTTATCACTTTTCTGCATCAGCCATAAACTGATATCTCTACAGCGGCTAAATGGTTAGCACTTCTGCCTGGCAGTACTCGGGTCATTGGTTCAAATCCCAACCACGGCACCACCTGCCTGGAGTTTGCATGTTCCCCCTGTGCCTGTGTGGGTTTCCTCTGGGTACTCCGGTTTTCTCCCACACTCCAAAGACATGCTGGTAGGTGGATTGGCTCCTGTCTAAATTGGCCCTAGTATGTGTATGTATGAATGTGAGTTAGGGACCTTAGATTGTACGCTCCTCGGGGGCGGGGGCTGATGTGAATGTACAATATATATGCAAAGCGCTGCGTACATTGATGGCGCTATATAAGTACCTGAGATAAATAATCTCCCTTTTTGGTGGAGCGATCTCAATATCGGTATATTGATTGACATTTTATTGTGTTTCAGTGGAATGACATTCAGTGGAACCACCATTGGGATGGCCCCGCTGGAAGGGATGTGCACGGCGGAGAATTCTGGGGGCGTCAATATGGTGAGTGTGGGACAGTACATAGTGTTATAGGATAGTCCTGGTATGTGAGGAGGAAGAAAAATATATTTACATATATTTTAAAAATATTCTTACTAAATATGATGACATATATTTGAAATACTACAATTTTGTTCAATATATTTAAAAATAAATAAATAAATAAATAAATAAAATATATATATATATATATATATATATACACCATGTTGATATGTGTTTTTTATATATTTCAAAATATATTTTGTTTTATATATATATATATATATATATATATACATATATACACACTGCATGTTGAAATGCATGTTTTATGTTACAAAATATTGTATTCAATATATTTCAAATATATATATATATATATATATATATATATATAACAAAATGCGTCTTTTATATATTACAAAATATATGACAAATATTTTACAAAATATATTTTTGTTAAATATACTCTTCAGATTTTTTTTGAACATATATTTTTACATGTATTTGTAAAGGCGTTCCAAAAATGTAGATTAAATGCATTTTTAAAGACATACATTATATTTGGAAATGTATTTTTAAAAATATTTTTCATATATGTTGTAATAAAAACGCATTTCAACATATATTTACCATATATTGGCCAACACAAATATATTTTAACATGTATTCCAAAAATGTAAATTAAGAATATATTTTGCAAAAGGCATATATTTAAAATATATTTTTTAAAATTTATTTTCCAGATATTTTTGAACATCTAAAAAAGTGCATTTAAACATAGATTTTTAAATATACTTGTAAATGCATTCCAAACTACACTTTAAAATATATTTCAGCGTGTGTTATGAATATATTTTTAATAATATATTCACAAATATATTATTATTATTATTATTATACAGGATTTATGGCGCCAACAGTTTGCTCAGCACTTTACATTATAAGGGAGACAATACAGCAACAATACAGTTCAATACAAGAGGGGTAGGAGCGTCCTGATCCTGGGAGCTTACAATCTAGGAGGGAGGGGCTGATTGTACAAAAGGTAATAACTGTGGGGGATGGAGTGTTGGGAGGACTAGAAGATTCCATTATTAGCTGAGGGCAGGATAGGCTTCCCTGAAGAGATCGGTTTTCAAAGATCGCCTAAAAGTGAGCAGAGTAGGCAATAGTCTGATGGATTGGGGTAGGGCGTTCCAGAGGATGGATGAAGCTCTGGAGAAGTCCTGTAGATGAGCATGGGAGGAGGAGGTCGTGGGAGGAGCGGAGAGTACAGTTTGGGTGATATTTGGAGACAAGATTGGTGATTTAATTTGGGGCAGAGTTATAAATGGCTTTATACATCAGTGTTAATGTTTTGAATTTTATCCGTTGGGCAATGGGAAGCCAGTGGAGGGATTGGCAGAGAGGGGTGGAGGACACTGAGTGGAGGTCAGTGGAGGGATTGGCAGAGAGGGGTGGAGGACACTGAGTGGAGGCCAGTGGAGGGATTGGCAGAGAGGGATGGAGGACACTTAATGGAGGCCAGTGGAGGGATTGGCAGAGAGGGGTGGAGGACATTGAGTGGAGGACAGTGTAGGGATTGGCAGAGAGGGGTGGAGGACACTGAGTGGAGGCCAGTGGAGGGATTGGCAGAGAGGGGTGGAGGACACTGAGTGGAGGACAGTGGAGGGATTGGCACAGAGGGGTGGAGGACACTGAGTGGAGGCCAGTGGAGGGATGGCAGAGAGGGGTGGAGGACACTGAATGGAGGCCAGTGGAGGAATTGGCAGAGAGGGATGGAGGACACTGAATGGAGGCCAGTGGAGGGATTGGCAGAGAGGGGTGGAGGACACTGAATGGAGGCCAGTGGAGGGAGTGGCAGAGAAGGGTGGCAGATACAGAACGGTTAGTAAGGTGGATGAGTCTGGCAGCAGCATTCATGATAGACTGGAGAGGGGATAGCCTGCGATGAGGTTGGCCAATGAGGAGGGAGTTACAATAGTCAAGGCGTGATATGACAAGGGAGTAAATAGGTTGCTTAGTGGTTTCTGAAGTTAGGAACGGCCGTATCTTGGAGATGTTGCGGAGGTTGGAGATGTTGAGGAGGTTGGAGATGTTGCGGAGGTTGGAGGTGTTGCGGAGGTTGGAGATGTTGCGGAGGTTGGAGGTGTTGCGGAGGTTGGAGATGTTACGGAGGTGAAGTCTACAAGATTTGGACAGTGATTGGATTTGGGAATGGAAGGACAGATGGGAGTCCAGGATTACACCTAGTACCCTGGCATGAGGGGAAGGACTGATGATTGTGTTATTGACCTTGATGGAGAAGTCGGGGGGGGGGGCACGGGATGGGGGGGGGGGATACTAAGAGCTCAGTTTTGGAAAGATTGAGTTTGAGGAAGTGGAGTGACATCCATGCCGATATGTCACTTAGTAGGTTAGTAATGTGAGAGGAGACTGAAGGGGTGAGGGGAGGAGGAGACTGAAGGGGTGAGGTGAGGAGGAGACTGAAGGGCTGAGGGGAGGAGGAGACTGAAGGGCTGAGGGGAGGAGGAGACTGAAGGGGTGAGGGGTAGACAGATAGATTTGTGTGTCATCAGCATAGAGATGGTAGTTGAAGCCATAGGAGTTTATCAAGTGACCAAGGGAGGAGGTGTAGATGGAGAAGAGAAGGGGTCCAAGGACAGAACCTTGAGGGACCTCTACAGAAAGAGGGAGTGAAGAGGAGGAGGCAGCGTTATAGGTAACGCTGAAGGAGCGCTGCGATAGATAGGAGGAGAACCAGGAGAGAGCAGAGTCTCTGAGGTCAAGAGAGTGGAGTTTTTTGAGGAGGAGGAGGGGATGGTCAACTGTGTCAAAAGCCGCGGAGAGGTCGAGGAGAAGGAGTATAGTGGATGTTGGTCAAAATATATTTTTGAAACATATTGAATACGGCCAAAAATTGTGGTATTTGAAAAATATGTCAATATATTTGGGAAGAATATATTAAAATGAATGTATGTATTTTTAAAATATATTTAAAATATATTATTTTTTACATGTGGGACCCCAGGCACACGCTCACGAAATACGTAGGTGTGCAAACGGTCTTGCCTGGCAAATGATTTCCTCTGCTGCAGTTCAGTGATAACAGCCCGTGATTGGACAATAAGGGAGCAGCAACAGACTAAGGAGGTCACCTTTGGGGGTCGTTGTCCTGCTGCAGAATGCATCTTGGGTTGGTCAGATGCCTCCCTGATGGTCATTCATGGTGGATAAGTATTTGCCGTACTTGTCAACACTAGGGATCCATTATTTTTGGCCAGCTTCCCATCTCCATGTGCAGAAATGCAGCCCCGACCCTGCCAGGAACGTCCACCATGCTTCACAGTAGGCTGTAGACACCCTTGGAAGAGGACAGAACAGGAGGGCGCTTCTAAGTGCAGTATATACAGAAGAGCTTTAATGGTGACAGTTAGAAACACACAGATCCTTTCACACGGATGTTCTGTATGGGTCCTTTCACACGGATGTTCTGTATGGGTCCTTTCACACGGGTGTCCTGTATGGGTCCTTTCACACGGGTGTTCTGTATGGGTCCTTTCACACGGGTGTCCTGTATGGGTCCTTTCACACGGGTGTTCTGTATGGGTCCTTTCACACGGGTGTTCTGTATGAGTCCTTTCACACGGGTGTTCTGTATGAGTCCTTTCACACGGGTGTTCTGTATGAGTCCTTTCACACGGGTGTTCCGTACGGGTCCTTTCACACGGGTGTTCCGTATGGGTCCTTTCACACGGGTGTCCTGTATGGGTCCTTTCACACGGGTGTTCTGTATGAGTCCTTTCACACGGGTGTTCTGTATGAGTCCTTTCACACGGGTGTTCCGTACGGGTCCTTTCACATGGGCGCTCTGTTTTTTTCTTCAGTTCAGTCACGTTTTTTCAAAGGAAAAACAGATGAGTTTACATCCGTTTCTTCATCTGTTTCTTCATCCGTTTACATCCGTTTTTAATCTGTTTAGGTGCATTTTCATTCGTGTACATCCATTTACATTGGTTTACATCCATTTTTTTCATCCATTTACCAGCGTTTTTCATCTGTTTACATTGGTTTACATGCTTTTTTTCATCCGTTTAGATGCGTTTACATCTGTTTTTCATCCGTTTAGATCTGTTTTCATCCATTTTAATCTGTCTACATCCGTTTACGTTGGTTTACATCTATTTTTTCATCCGTTTTTCATCTGTTTACATCCATTTTGCATCCGTTTAGATGCATTTACATCAGTCTAGATCCGTTTCCATCCATCTATATCCGTTTACATTGGTTTACATCCAATTTTCATCCGTTTTTCGTCCGTTTACATTGGTTTACATCCGTTTTTTCATCCGTTTTTCATCTGTTTGCATTGCTTTACATCCATTTTTTTATCCATTTTTCATCCATTTACATGCGGTTTTCATCCATTTACATTGGTTTACATGCTTTTTCATCCGTTTAGATGCGTTTACATCCGTTTTTATCCACTTAGATCTGTTTTCATCCATTTTAGTCTGTCTACATCCGTTTACATTGGTTTACATTTGTTTTTTCATTCGTTTTTCATCTGTTTACATTGGTTTACATCCATTTTCCATCCGTTTAGATGCATTTACATCCGTTTTTCATCCGTTTAGATGCGTTTACATCCGTCTATATCTGTTTACATTGGTTTACATCCAATTTTCAGCCGTTTTCATCCATTTACATTGGTTTACATCTGTTTTTCATCTGTTTAGATCCGGTTTCATCTGTCTACATCCGTTTACATTGGTTTACATCCGTTTTTTCATCCATTTGTAATCCGTTTTTTATTGGTTTACATCCACTTTTTATCCGTTTTTCATTGGTTTACATCCGTTTGTCATTCGTTTTTCATCCGTTTTTTTATTGGTTTACATCCGTTTTAGATGCTTTTACATCCGTTTTCATCCATCTACATCCGTTTTTCATCCTTTCCAGGTTTTTTTATGGAAGAAAAATAGGGTTTTCCTCCGTTCCGTTAACGGATGCAGACATTAACCCCTTCACGCCTGGCTGCAGACAAATGTGCGTCCTCCCGGTGTCTGGGCCTTGATGCCGAGCGGCCGCACATTTGCGTGCAATTAAGAAAAACACATGTGCTGAGAGTGCACGCCCTGCCCGCTCCCAGCACACATGTCCGATACTCACAGAAAGGTCCCGATTTCCTCTTTTGATCGGGACCTTTCCCCGATCACGTGACCGCCGTGACGGCGATTCATGGCGGTCACATGACCCTAAAACTCCGCCTCCCGGCTTCTGAAACCCTTAAAGGACCGGGAGGCGCCGACGCCAAGGGGTTAATAGATGCTAAAAGATGTTTATCCGTTTACATCCTCAAGTACCTAGAAATACATGGCGGTCCGTTTTTCATTCATAAAGGTTCTAGAGGTTGCTAGGGGTTTGACCCCCCATTGGATGACGCTGTCATAGTTCTGGAGGCCAACACCACTTGGCAGAGTTTTCTAGCTGTCTCTAGGGGTGGGGGAGGGGAGGGGGGGTTATTCTGGAGCATTTTGCTTAGTGACTTCCAATGAATTGGTTTTATCTGAGGTTCCCGACATCTGAAAATTAGTTCAAGGTTCCTCTGAAGAAAAAAGATCCCTGTAGTTTCCACGCGTGGAACAATGTGAGGTTGTGGACAGGGCTGTACAGGGGGCCAAGGTCCCATTAGTCCAACAGGAGGGCCCAGACACCTGACAAGCAGGAGGGGCAGCTTATCACTGAAACTGATTGTCCTGTGGCTCCTCCTCTTCCTCTCTTCCCCTCCTCTTCCTCCTACCAGCTTTCAGCGGCTGCAGGGGGAGCTCCAGAAGGATCTGTTCCAGTATCTCTGACCCTTCCCCCTCTGGCTCCTGTGTCCATTTATAACTGAAGCATAGTAAACTTGTGTTTACTATGCTTCTGTTTGTGAACGAACAGAGTGCTTCCTGTTATTTTGTCTGCAGTGCAGCTGAGGCTGCAGAGAAAGGGGTTGTGTAATCTATGTCCTCAGTCCATTTCTCTGTTTCAAAAGTGAGACATCCTCTGATATTTCACCAAAGCTCCACCCAACAGGCAGGGGTGTATTTACCACAGGGCACTTGCCTAGGGTGGCACCTTTCAAGGGGGCAGCACCCCCCCCCCAGAAGAAGAGATGGAAGAAGGGACACGTGAGATGGGAACCAGGTGGGATCCGAGAGAGGCTGCGGGCTGCTTGATGGTGTATGTAGACCCTGACTCTCATTCCCGGGGATGTCCGGAGCTGTGAAGATGAATGTCTTTCTTTCTATCTATATGGGGGGGGGGGGGGCCGGGGTGTTGTTGGTCATTCTCCACAGGAGGGGGAAGGGGGGGTGTTGGTTGGTGTCCGTGGGGGCAGACGATTTTTCTGTTGCCTGGGGTTAACAAAAAAAAGTAAAAAAAAAAAAAAAAAAAAGCAAAAGAACTGCTATATAGGCTGAACGGGGCCCCGCGGGTTCTACCATCGGCCCCGCCTCTGGATAATAATAGCTACGTCTTGTATTTGTTGTTCATTGCAGGATCACTCTGAGCTGCCCATAGGGGCCGCGGCCACAATGGCTCATGAAATCGGACACAACTTCGGGATGAGCCACGACAAGGACAACTGCTGTACGGAAGCCACCGCGGAGCAGGGCGGGTGCATCATGGCGGCTGCTACGGGGTGAGACACGGGGCCACTCAGCTGTCAGCACATCATGTCCTCAGCTGGGGACTTATACCTGAAAGACATTTTTATGTGTTTTTTTTTTTTTTACGTATTTGTACATTCCTGCTGTTCTATATTTCTAGAATTGCGTTACATTCCCCCTTCATCCCCTCCATCTCCTCCATCCCCTCCATCCCCTCCATGCCCTCCATCCCCTCCATGCCCTCCATCCCCTCCATCACCTCCATCCCCTCCATCCCCTCCATGCCCTCCATGCCCTCTATCCCCTCCATCCCCTCCATCCCCTCCATCCCCTCTATCCCCTCCATGCCCTCCATCCCCTCTATCCCCTCCATGCCCTCCATCCCCTCCATCCCCTCCATGCCCTCCATCCCCTCCATGGGGTCTCTGTACATCGATAGTTCAGTCCGCAGCCCGCTCTGATTCACTGTGCTACAGAGCTGGAAATGACTGATACACTTTCACTGAGCGATGGTTACATTGTTACATAGTTATATAGTTACATCGTTACACAGTTACACAGTTGCATAGTTATATAGTTACATAGTTATATAGTTACATAGTTATATAGTTATATAGTTACATAGTTACATAGTTATATAGTTACATAGTTATATAGTTATATAGTTACATAGTTATATAGTTATATAGTTACATAGTTATATAGTTACATAGTTATATAGTTATATAGTTACATAGTTACATAGTTATATAGTTATATAGTTACATAGTTACATAGTTATATAGTTACATAGTTATATAGTTATATAGTTACATAGTTATATAGTTATATAGTTACATAGTTATATAGTTACATAGTTACATAGTTATATAGTTATATAGTTATATAGTTACATAGTTATATAGTTACATAGTTATATAGTTACATAGTTACATAGTTATATAGTTACATAGTTACATAGTTATATAGTTACATAGTTATATAGTTACATAGTTACATAGTTATATAGTTATATAGTTATATAGTTACATAGTTAGTCTGGCTGAAAAAATACAAAAGTCCATCCAGTTCAATCAATATCTCAACCTGGGTCCTGTGTGTAGGCAGCCGATTGATTATAGCAGGCTGTCCCTCCCACACACACATGGGGAAACAAAATCCTGACTTTTTTTTTTCACCCCCTCCCAGTCTGGACACTTTCACCCCCTTCCAGTCCGGACACTTTCCCCCCCTTCCAGTCCGGACACTTTCCCCCCTTTCCAGTCCGGACACTTTCACCCTCTTCCAGTCCGAACACTTTCACCCCCTTCCAGTCCGGACACTTTCACCCCCTTCCAGTCTGGACACTTTCACCCCCCTTCTAGTCTGGACACTTTCACCCCCTTCCAATCCAGACACTTTACCCCCTTCCAGTCTGGACGCTTTCCCCCCTTCCAGTCCGGACACTTTCACCCCCCTTCCAGTCCGGACACTTTCACCCCCCTTCCAGTCCAGACACTTTCCCCCCTTCCAGTCTGGATGCTTTTCCCCCTTCCAGTCCAGGTTTTACTTAAAAATGTGTAGCACCCCTCTAGATAGCCAGGGGAAGCTAGTTGGTAATTGTTAGTTAGAAAGGCTGAGTAGCAGCCTGGGAATAGTCAGCAGGGCCAAATCTGGGTCAGAGCTGAGAGGCTCTTCAGATAAGTTCCTTGATACCTCCCCCTGCTGTAGAATCTTGGAGACAATTCTAGAAGCTGTGGACGGGGGTGAGGAGGGGCTGATCTGCATACTTAGGGGATGACCAATCCCCAGGCAGGAGGCTTGGTATGGGGTCAGGAGAGCCTTTAAGTATAACTGAGCCTGCTCAGCAGCAGTAGAGTTTGGGTAGAAGATGTGAAAGAGGAAGAGATGCAGGAGCCTGGGAGGGGGCCCAGTAGGAAGGGGCCTACCTACAGGCTGGGACTGCATCTTGCACGTCCACAGAGGGAGGACCACCTATGGAGCAGGAAAGGAGCCAGCCCAGCAGAAGGCCTGAAGGCAGCCACCAACCCAACCAGCTGCAGATAAGTTCCTTGATACCTCCCCCTGCTCTAGAATCTTGGAGACAATTCTAGTTAGAAAGGCTGAGCAGCAGTCTGGGAATAGTCAGCAGGGCCAAATTTGGGTCAGAGCTGAGAGGCTCTTCAGATAAGTTCCTTGATACCTCCCCCTGTGCTAGAATCTTGGAAACAATTCTAGAAGCTGTGGATGGGGGTGAGGAGGGGCTGATCTACATACTTAGGGTATCCTGACCAATCTCCAGGCAGGAGGTTTGGCATGGGGTCAGGAGAGCCTTTAAGTATGACTGAGCCTGCTCAGCAGAAGGAGAGCTCAGGTGGAAGATGTGAAAGAGGAAGACATGCAGGAGCCTGGGAGGGGACCCAGTAGGAAGGGGCCTACCTACAGGCTGTGACTTGGACAGGAGGTTCTCTCCTCCTCCAAAGTCCACAGAGGGAGGACCACCTGTGGAGCAGGAATGGAGCCAGCCCAGCAGAAGCCTTGAAGGCAGCCACCAACCCAACCAGCTGCAGAGAAGTTCCTTGATACCTCCCCCTGCTCTAGAATCTTGGAGACAATTCTAGAGGCTGTGGATGGGGGTGAGGAGGGGCTGATCTGCATACTTAGTGGATCCTGACCAATCCCCAGGCAGGAGGCTTGGCATGGGGTCAGGAGAGCCTTTAAGTATGACTGAGCCTGCTCAGCAGCAGGAGAGCTCGGGTAGAAGATGTGAAAGAGGAAGAGAGGCAGGAGCCTGGGAGGGGGCCCAGTAGGAAAGCGCCTACCTACAGGCTGGGACTTGGACAGGAGGTTCGCTCCACTTCACAAGTCCACAGAGGGAGGACCACCTGTGGAGCAGGAAAGGAGCCGGCCCAGCAGAAGCCCTGAAGGCAGCCACCAACCCAACCAGCTGCAGAGAAGTTCCTTGATACCTCCCCCTGCTCTAGAATCTTGGAGACAATTCTAGAAGCTGTGGATGGGGGTGAGGAGGGGCTGATCTGCATACTTAGTGGATCCTGACCAATCCCCAGGCAGGAGGCTTGGCATGGGGTCAGGAGAGCCTTTAAGTATGACTGAGCCTGCTCAGCAGCAGGAGAGCTCGGGTAGAAGATGTGAAAGAGGAAGAGAGGCAGGAGCCTGGGAGGGGGCCCAGTAGGAAAGTGCCAACCTACAGGCTGGGACTTGGACAGGAGGTTCGCTCCACTTCACAAGTCCACAGAGGGAGGACCACCTGTGGAGCAGGAAAGGAGCCAGCCCAGCAGAAGCCCTGAAGGCAGCCACCAACCCAACCAGCTGCAGAGAAGTTCCTTGATACCTCTCCCTTCTCTAGAATCTTGGAGACAATTCTAGAAGCTGTGGATGGGGGTGAGGAGGGGCTGATCTGCATACTTAGTGGATCCTGACCAATCCCCAGGCAGGAGGCTTGGCATGGGGTCAGGAGAGCCTTTAAGTATGACTGAGCCTGCTCAGCAGCAGGAGAGCTCGGGTAGAAGATGTGAAAGAGGAAGAGAGGCAGGAGCCTGGGAGGGGGCCCAGTAGGAAGGCGCCTACCTACAGGCTGGGACTTGGACAGGAGGTTCGCTCCACTTCACAAGTCCACAGAGGGAGGACCACCTGTGGAGCAGGAAAGGAGCCAGCCCAGCAGAAAGCCTGAAGGCAGCCACCAACCCAACCAGCTCCCAGACACAGCCTGAGTGAGTAATCCTACACCCCCTGGGCCATTTAAAGGGCATTCTGGTGGGAAACCTCATTAGCTCCTTACCCAGGGCTCTTGTCCTGGGATCAGACAAGTCCTGTCTGGAGAGCTGAAAGGGAACTCAAGTGATTCCATTACTGTGTTCCATCCTACAAGACAAAGAACACTTTGAGAAGCCAGACGAGTTATACCCTCAGCATTTTCTGGGCTCAGAAGGAAACTTCATTAAGAATGAAGCTTTTATACCATTTTCTGCAGTGAACCTATTCACAGAAGCCCATCTAAGGTCCATCTCAGTATCCAGAGAGAGGATCTCCTGTCTACCCAGGATACTGCATCCACCATACCCTATAAGGGACCTCTGGCTGTCTTGGATCAACTCTAAACCCTGGAATCGCCCGTTGTAACATCTACCCTTCAGAGGGAGGATTACCTTTCATCTGCTCTACCCTGATCCCAATAAGAGGACATCTATACCCATATTTATATGCACATTAAAATTGTGCATCTGGTGAGTGCGCAAATTTATTATTTCCATCTGCACAAGCACCAGAATACCTTTGAAGTAGTCACCTCCAGAACACGACTGTCACTTTTGGAACATTAATATTTTATGATGGTATACCCATGAACTTTAATTAATTGTATTATAGTCATCATAAAGGCTATTTATTATATATTTTATATATATATATAATTTTTAGCGCTGCACTACGTTATTTCATCTTTGATTTATAGGTTTTATCTGGTTACCTACTGTGCTTGGCTGCTACTTGTAGTGCGCTCACTTATTTTTATATACTGACCTTACCCAGGACTGTTCATCCCAGGGGCAGACTGACAACTCATGGGGCCCCCGGGCAATAGGGGATCATGGGGCCCCTATGTCCTTACCCAAACTCAAAAAAGCCTATGAAAAAGGTACCAGGGGCATCTCATGGGGCCCCCTACTGACCCCGGGCCCTCGGGCAGTGCTCGAGTTTCCAAATGGTCAGTCCGCCCCTGGTTCATCCTAAAGTGGCAGACACTGGATCGCCTTGCCCAGGGATTCCCCCAGGCAGCTGGTTAAAGAAGAGGATTTATCTGGGGTCTGGGGTGGTGCACCAGGAGAGGCTGGAGAGCTCTCCAAGAAGAGACGTTCTGTCTTTGGACTTGTATATAGTTGCCAGGAAGTTGTCCTACGTTTACTGTTTCTTGGGCATCCCATGCACCCCTCAACCCCATCCAAGTTCAATGCCCCTAATAACCAAGCTCAAGGACTGTCCACTGTCTCTGGAATGCAGGTCTGTGGCTGTGTGTTGCCTGGCTGTGCAGGACTATAGGGGGGGGCAATCTTTAGTGACTCCTAAGAGGGTAGTGCTACAAATGTCATCAGCATCTTGATGAGGGCAAAAAAAAAAGAAACCAGAAAAGGCAAAATATAAGCAGAATATACTTCAGCTTTCAATTCATTGTCACCGTGGAATGTCAGGTGTCCCCTCGGACATTCATTCGCTCGTCTTCTCTTTCCGCAGACATCCCTTCCCTAGTAAGTTCAGCTCATGCAGTCAGAATCAGCTGCGCAAATACTTTGGCAAAGGCGGAGGGATGTGCCTATTCAACGCGCCCAACACAGAGGACCTGGTGACGGGGAAGAAGTGTGGAAACGGCTTTCTGGAGGAGGGAGAGCAATGTGACTGCGGAGAGCCAGACGTAGGTCCCGTCATACTCTGCTTTGTATATCATGCTTAGGAATACATAAATACAATTTTTGGAATATGTATCTTTTTTTTTTTACTTAGGTTCATGGGAAATATTGCACTCATTAAAATACCATTTCTAAAAATGTGGTACAGTATTTATGAAATATCTTGTAGTCTATTAACCAACCAGTGGGGGGAGCTCTAGCCACCTTTTCACATATTCCGCTCTTTCAACTTTTAGATCTGCTGGATGAATTTTTTATGAATTGATTTCAATCAGACAAAATAAGTTGCAATGCAGGATTCTCTGCTCTGTTGTCTCTTCAGCTAATCCACGTCATGTATTTAATGTTTTTATATAATATATGACCAGGGGCGGACTGGCAACTCATGGGGCCCCCGGGCAATAGGGGATCATGGGGATGAAGCTGCCTACAAGCTGAACATGGAAGCTGATTGGTTGCCACGCACAGCTGCTCTAGTTTTGATCAATGTCCCCTCTGTCCGTTTTTCACACTGCAGCTCCACCGCGGTGCACAGGATTACATAAAAAGTCATTTTGACGTTTCAGTAAAGCAAATGGTGGGAATTTACCGCCTCCCTACCACCCTATACAGGGGTGGACTGACAACTCATGGGGCCCCCGGGCAATAGAGGATCATGGGGCCCCTGTGTCCTTGCCCAAACTCAAAAAAGCCTATGAAAAAGGTACCAGGGGCATCTCATGGGGCCCCCTACTGACCCCAGGCCCGCCCCTGTATATGACTTAATGCCAAGTGTCAGGAATCAGCAGCAGAGATGGCCGGACCTGCGTGGCTACACTTATAGGCCGAGACCAGACTATATATTTGTAGTGCTCCTCTAGTTAGCTAGGGGGAGCTAGATAGGTTTTCACCTAGAGGCTGGATAGCAGCCTGGTGTGAGTCAGCATGGGATCAGTCAGCCAGGTTCACTTTAGGTCAGGGCTGAGGGCTCTGCAGGTCATTTCCCTGATACCTCCCCCTGCTCTAGAAACTTAAGAAGCTTCTAGAAGGCAGTGGGTGGGGGTGAGGAGGAGATGATCTGCGTACTCAAGGGATTACGACCAATCCTTAACCCCTAGATGCTGAGCGCATGCAAATATGCAGCCTATCGGTGTTTGGGCCTTGTCTTGTTGGCTTCTAAAATTGAGCAGATTATGAAAACGGTGCCTAAAGCTGACTAAAGGAAAATGTAAATGTTTTAAGTAGGGCTGGTCATAGACAATCAGATCATCCGAAGGAGTCAACTGTAGGTATGCTGTGGAGTGGAGATGGAGCCTCTGACGGTGACATATTTCAGGGCTGAGACAGAGGTGATTGGATAAGGCTTTCTCAGCTGTCCAATCACAGATCTCTTATCTAGCAGTACCAGTATCAGCCAGATTGGGGGTCGATAATCTCATGAGCTACCTTTTCTCCCATACAGGACTGTACCAATCCTTGCTGCAATGCCAAAGACTGCACCTTAAAGGAGGGGGCTCAGTGCGCACACGGGGAATGCTGCTACAACTGTAAGGTAAGGATCGGATACAGAGCATGGAGGAACGCCTTGCAGGAGATACTCTGCAACACTCTGTAGCAACTATACCAGTGATTGTCAACTTAGGAGGCATGGAAAGCCCCAACTGCAGTCTCTGACAGCTCCTAAGGGCTGCACATACAGTGAAGGAATTGCATATTTTCTCCCCTGCTGATGTTGAATGTTCGCCCCTCACAAAGAAATGATCGCTCTAACAATGGAATGTTCGGTGTAACACTGAGAGACAGAATACAACAACAAATTCAGCAGAAATGCGTCTAACAAATGATGACGGATCTGCATGTTCATGAGGGAAAGAAGGATTTGATCCCCTATCATTCAGCAGGATTTCTGGCTCCCAGGTGTCTTTCATACAGGTAACAAGCTGAGATTAGAAGCAGTCTCTTAAAGGGAGTGCTGCTAATCTCATTGTGTTACCTGTATAAAAGACACCTGTCCACAGGAGCAATCAAACCATCAGATTCCAAACTCTCCACCATGGCAAAGACCAAAGAGCTGTCCAGGGATGTCAGGGACAAGATTGTAGACCTACACAAGGCTGGACTGGGCTACCAAACTATGGCCAAGCAGCTTGGTGAGAAGGTGACAACAGTTGGTGCAATCATTCACAAATGGAAGAAACACAAAACAAGTGTCAGTCTCCCTAGGTCTGGTGCACCATGCAAGATCTCACCTCGTGGAGTGTCAATGATCATGAGAACAGTGAGGAATCATCCCAGAACTACACGTGAGGATCTTGTCAATGATCTCCAGGCAGCTGGGACCACAGTCACCAAGAAAACAATTGGTAACACACTACGCCGACAAGGACTGAAATCCTGCAGTGCCCACAAGGTCCCTCTGCTCAAGAAAGCCCATGTCCAGGCCCGTCTGAAGTCTGCCACTGAACATCTGAATGATGCAGAGGAGGACTGGTGGGAAGTGTTGTGGTCAGATGAGACCAAAATCCAGCTCTTTGGCATCAACTCAACTCGCCGTGTTTGGAGGAGGAGGAATGCTGCCTATGACCCCAAGAACACCATCCCAACTGTGAAACATGGTGGTGGAAACATTCTGCTTTGGGGGTGTTTTTCTGCTAAGGGGACAGGACAACTGCACCGCATCAAAGGGATGATGGGCGGGGAAATGTACCCTCAAATCTTGGGTGAGAACCTTCTTCCCTCAGCCAGGGCATTGAAAATGGGTGGTGGATGGGTGTTCCAGCATGACAATGACCCAAAACACACGGCCAAGGCAACAAAGGAGTGGCTCAAGAAGAAGCACATTAAGGTCCTGGAGTGGCCTAGCCAGTCTCCAGACCTTCATCCGATGGAAAATCTGTGGAGGGAGCTGAAAGTTTGAGTTGCCAAACGTCAGCCACCAAACCTTAATGACTTGGAGAGGATCTGCCAAGAGGAGTGGGCCAAAATCCCTCCTGAGATGTGTGCGAACCTGGGGGCCAACTCCAGGAAATGTCTGACCTCTGTGATTGCCAACAAGGGATTGGCCACCAAGTACTAAGTCATGTTTCATGAAGGGGATCAAATCCTTATTTCCCTCATGAACATGCAGATCAGTCATCATTTGTTAGACGCATTTCTGCTGAATTTGTTGTTGTATTCTGTCTCTCAGTGTTACAATACACCGAACATTCGATTTTTAGACCGATCCTTTCTCTGTGAGTGGGAGAACATTCAACATCAGCAGGGGATCAAATACGCATTTCCTTCACTGTAATATTCTGTATATGACAGAAGATTGTTAGAATCTTTTAATACATTAGATGAGATGGGCAGAGATTGTGGACATCTAAGTGTGGTTGGAGACTAAGGACACCATACAGAAGGCAGTCAGAGACTGGAGGCATACTACATGAGAGTGCTGAAGATCAGTGGCATGATTCTCTTCAGATAGGTGCTCCCACTACTGACTGCTAAGGTCAGGAAAATGCTGAAGGGCTGAATGTGGTCCTCGGGCAGCAGATTGGGTACCAGGGAACTACAGTATATTTTATTGAAGACATTATACGCTTTACTGAACTGCTGTGATAGCTCTATAAAAGAGTCATTTAATGAACATTCGGCATGGCAATATAATTCCAGCAATAAATCAGGTAATACAATGAATGTGCCCAGCTGGATGTCTTTGGTTGCCATCAGGTATCACGTTAGGCATTTCTTCCATCCATCTTCCACTGGCACCATCCATGGCCAGCACAGCGCTTCATTTTGGTACCTTCCAGTTGTTTTATGGAGCTCTGCTATACAGCGGAACCTATGAGATGTTTGCCCATTGTCTCAGTATGAGCCGTTATTTGTATGTGTTTAACTCTGTGTTCGGAGCATTATTTATTGGAGAGGACCAATAAAGGAGGAGACCACCAACACCACTATCATTCCCGCCCCACAAGCCAAAGTCCTTGGCGTCATTCTTGACTCGAACCTCTCCTTCCTCCCTCATGTCAAATCGCTTGCAAACACCTGCAGGCTCCATCTCCGCAATATTGCCAAGATACGTGCCTTCCTCACCCCAGACACCACCAAACTTCTTGTACACTCCCTCATCATCTCACGCCTTGACTACTGCAACTCTCTTCTCACTGGCCTACCCAAGTGCAGGCTCTCCCCGCTCCTGACCATCCTGAACTCAGCGGTCAGACTCATTCACCTCACCACCCGCTCCACCTCTGCCACCCCCCTCTGCCTCTCCCTCCACTGGCTCCCGATTGCCCAACGCATCAAATTTAAACTTCTAATCCTGACCTACAAAGCCGTTCATAACACTGCCCCTGACTACCTCACCAACCTGATCCCCAAGTACCACCCTACCCGTACCCTTCGCTCCTCACAGGACCTCCTTCTATCCTGCTCCCTGGTCTCCTCCTCCCATGCACGACTGCAGGACTTCTCCAGGTCCTCCCCTATCCTCTGGAACTCACTGCCCCAATCCATCCGACTGTCGCCTTCCCTCCCCACATTCTGGCGCTCCCTCAAAACCCATCTCTTCAGGGAAGCCTACCCCACCCTCACCTAACGGCCATTCTCCCTCATTCCTCCCACCACTTCATCCCCCTTAGCCACTTCATTCCCCTCAGCCACTTCCTATTGTTCCACTACCCCCTCCCTCCTAGATTGTAAGCTTGAAAGAGTAGGGCCCTCTTACCCCTCCTACGCTGTCTGTCTTTGTTGTACTGTGCCATGTATTGTTCCCCCCTATTGTACAGCGCTGAGCAAACCCTTTGGCGCTATATAAACTCCATGTAATAATAATAATAATAATATTTAGAGGAACTGTCAAATAAATCCGTAAACCTTCTTCTTCTGCAGTTAAAGTCAGCGGGGAATCTGTGTCGAGAGAAGGCGGGAGCTTGTGACCTGCCGGAATTTTGCCGTGGGGACAACGCCTTCTGCCCCGCCAATGTCTACATGATGGATGGCTCCCCCTGTGCCTATGGAGAGGCGTACTGTATGAACGGCATGTGCCTGACCCACCAGCAGCAGTGCATTCACCTGTGGGGCTCAGGTATGTGAAGTTCTCAGAGCTATAGAAAGGAGTAAGTAATATACATAAAGATCTTACCAGGCAAGTCCTTCATCATCTTTGCTCCACACTCCATTGATGTGCCCTTGTCCTCTGTACAGTCCTTGCTCTAGGGAAAATAATTTACCAGATCTTAAGTGACCTTCTTATTCTTGGGTGTGTTTCCAGGAGCCCGACCGGCCCCCGACATTTGCTTTGTTGACGTGAACAAGGCTGGAGACCGATATGGAAACTGCGGGAAAGACACGCAAGGCAACTTTGTAAAGTGCAAACCCCAGTAAGTTATGGCCGGTTGTCGATCTACCAGCCTTCCTGAACTGGCTCTTCATTGCCATCGTAGATGAAAGAAGACTTTTTGCTTTTCTCATCTGGCGGTTGGGTTCAATAGCTCATTTGAACCCATCTGAGAGTAGATGTGCTTCTGTTTACATTACTTCATTTCTCAAGACTACAGGAGATCAAATAGCATCCTTTTAGATGCACCTTTCTATTTTATCAAAGTCATCCAAGCCAATGCCCAAGTTGCTGGAAACAAATATGAGAGCCTCTCTTCATTGCATGTATCCATTTCAGCATTTTGTATACTAGAACGTGATGCATTTATTAAGCTGGGTAATATTAGGTTGTATGGTTACTAAATCGTTATAATAATGTCATAACTGTCCTTGACAGGGATGCCAAATGTGGCAAAATCCAGTGCCAAAGCAGTGCTGACAAACCCAAGCAGGACAACACTGTCTCTATGGACACCACCATTAACATTGATGGATATGAGGTGAAGTGTCGAGGCGCTCATTCCTATTCGTGGCAGGAAGATGAAGGGGACGCCTCCGATCCGGGCCTTGTAATGACAGGAACCAAGTGTGGAGATGGCATGGTGAGCCCTGAGGTCCATGTCTGGATAGACCTAAATATGGAGGTTACCTGGACAGTTTTGTTGGACATATGGCAGTCTAGGTAGCAGAGGCTAACAATGAGGGCTTACAATCATCTACAGTCAAAGTAGACCATGTGTGAAGGTAGAACCATATAATGTAGTAGACCATGTATGAAGGTGGAACCATGTAATGTAGTAGACCATGTATGAGGGTGGAACCATGTAATGTAGTAGACCATGTATGAAGGTGGAACCATGTAATGTAGACCATGTATGAAGGTGGAACCATGTAATGTAGTAGACCATGTATGAGGATGGAACCATGTAATGTAGTAGACCATGTATGAAGGTGGAACCATGTAATGTAGTAGACCATGTATGAAGGTGGAACCATGTAATGTAGACCATGTATGAAGGTGGAACCATGTAATGTAGACCATGTATGAAGGTGGAACCATGTAATGTAGTAGACCATGTATGAGGGTGGAACCATGTAATGTAGTAGACCATGTATGAAGGTGGAACCATGTAATGTAGACCATGTATGAAGGTGGAACCATGTAATGTAGTAGACCATGTATGAGGGTGGAACCATGTAATGTAGTAGACCATGTATGAGGGTGGAACCATGTAATGTAGTAGACCATGTATGAAGGTGG
Organism: Staurois parvus; assembly: GCF_062004578.1. Taxonomy (NCBI): domain Eukaryota; kingdom Metazoa; phylum Chordata; class Amphibia; order Anura; family Ranidae; genus Staurois; species Staurois parvus. The sequence continues at coordinate 23,441 of NW_028319384.1, forward strand.
AACCATGTAATGTAGACCATGTATGAAGGTGGAACCATGTAATGTAGTAGACCATGTATGAGGGTGGAACCATGTAATGTAGTAGACCATGTATGAGGGTGGAACCATGTAATGTAGTAGACCATGTATGAAGGTGGAACCATGTAATGTAGTAGACCATGTATGAAGGTGGAACCATGTAATGTAGACCATGTATGAAGGTGGAACCATGTAATGTAGTAGACCATGTATGAGGGTGGAACCATGTAATGTAGACCATGTATGAAGGTGGAACCATGTAATGTAGTAGACCATGTATGAAGGTGGAACCATGTAATGTAGACCATGTATGAAGGTGGAACCATGTAATGTAGACCATGTATGAAGGTGGAACCATGTAATGTAGTAGACCATGTATGAAGGTGGAACCATGTAATGTAGACCATGTATGAAGGTAGAACGGTCATAACTGCATGTAGACAGTATTGGCTTCAATATGGAAGCCTGAAAAAGGCATAGACATACACAGCATAGTGAACCTGGTGTATATTAAGAGTATCCTGTCCAAACAATTCTTTGAGTGAGACCCAATTGCTGGAGTTCCCCATGTTAGATCAAGTCTCCAATCCTACGTACAAAGGCACGATAAAGTTATCATTCTCCTCATAGCTGGATTTCCCAATCCTTTACGTATTATACATTACGAGAAATCCATGGATTGACATTGCACCATCGTAGGTCTTTCTCATGATCGCATCTTTGAAATAGAACTTCTTCTGACATCCACCACTGGAGTTCCAAAGAGTTATACGAATCTAGCATGTCACCCAGTATGTCACCTTTTGCTATCTTTTGGGTATGGTTGACCATTGAATACAAATGGAGACCGCATGATATTTTTTTGGGAACTGTTGACCAAAGAAACAACATGGTATTACCCTTATGGACCATGGATGGCGATGTGACCGTTCCATATACCTTCATGGATTTACAGTATATAGACAATAGACATGTGCTCTTCGTTTTAATTCCGAATGGAAATTCAGACAAAGTTTTCGTTATTCGGAGATTCGGATGTGACCGAATTTCTGAATCACAATAGTAATGAATTTTGAACGAAGCTGAAATAAATTGATGAATGATGACTCCTAGGCTGCTTTATAGAATATAATAAAACAGAATAGAGTAGAATATAAAAGAATAGAATAGAAACTAATAAAAATGAACAGAAAAGAATAGAATAGAATGGAAATAATTAAAAAAACAGAGTAGAATAGAAAAAAGAATAGGATAGAAAATAATAGAGTAGAAACAAATAAAACGGAACAGAATAGAAAGTAAAGAATAGAAAAAAATAGAATAGAATAACACAGAATGAACCAGGATAGACTATAATAGAATCACACTGAATATAAAAGAATAAAACAGAATATAAAATAACAGAATATAGAATAATAGAATAGAATGGAATAGAGTAGAATAAAATAAAACAGATTAGAATAGGAAAAAAAGAATAGATTAAAATAGACTTGAATTAAAAAAAAGAATAGAATAGGATAAAAATAGAATAGAATAAAACAGAGCAGACTAGAAAGTAAAGAATAGAAACAATTGACTAGAATAGCATAGAATAAAACAGAAAAAGAAAATAAAAGAAGATATTCCACCACTCATCTAAAAAGCTTCCTCATTTTAGGGACTGATGAAGCCACTTAGATGAGAAGCACTACAGTATGTTCTCCAGCATTACAGAACAAGTCTGGCTGAAAGTGACCAATTAAAACTAGTCAAACCATCTCCTGAACCTTCATGAATCTAGAATGCCGTGTCATTTCTAATTTGCTTCTCACCCCTAGGACTTGATATATATATAAGAGACTGTGTTGAAATTCTGTCTTCTCTTTTGGATTCAGGTGTGTCAAGATCGCCAGTGTAAGAACGCCTCATTCATCGACCTGGAGAAGTGTCTATCTCAATGTAGCGGACATGGGGTGAGATATGCCGCTGTGTCATGCATTGAAGAGGTTGTGGGTGAACGTGGTGGGCTGTTGCTTTGGGTAAATGTTTGGAGTTGACATTTTTATGGCAGACGGTGGGAGCTGAAGTTATTGTAAGTTGCCGTCACGACTTGAAGCAGTTGTGAGCCGATGGTGGAGACTGAACAGGGTTCTGTGGGATGACAGTTAAGGCTGATTTAGTTTTTTTGGGATGACATTGGAGCCGAAAACGTTCTTAAGGGTTTTTGGTTGCAACAGATTTGTTGGGAATAGTGGTAGCCGGTTGTGGGCTGCTGTAGGTTGCCAGTGGGAGCTGAACTTCTAGTGGGTTGACATTTGCAGACAAAGTTGTTGCTATGAGATAGCATCAGGGAGGGGGGCTAACGGTGATGTTGCAGGTCAATGGTCAAGGCTTAAGTTGTGAAGGACAGTAGGGTGATGGTTGAAGCTTAAGTTGTGAAGGACATTAGGTTGATGGTTGAAGCTTCAGTTGTGCAGGACATTAGGTTGATGGTTGAAGCTTCAGTTGGGCAGGACATTAGGTTGATGGTTGAAGCTTCAGTTGTGCAGGACATTAGGTTGATGGTTGAAGTTTACGTTGTGAAGGACATTAGGTTGACGGTTGAAGCTAAAGTTGTGAAGGACATTAAGTTGATGGTTAAAGCTAAATTTGTGAAGGACATTAAGTTGATAGTTGAATCTAAAGTTGTGGAGGACATTAAGTTGATAGTTGAAGCTGAAGTTGTAGAGCACATTAAGTTGATGGTTGAAGCTTAAGCTGTAGAGGACATTAGGTCGATGGTTGAAGCTTAAGTTGTGCAGAACATTAGGTTGATAGTTGAAGCTTAAGTTGTCAAGGACATTAGGTTGATAGTTGAAGCTTAAGTTGTCAAGGACATTAGGTTGATAGTTGAAGCTTAAGTTGTGAAGGACATTAGGTTGATGGTTGAAGCTTAAGTTGTGAAGGACATTAGGTTGATGGTTGAAGCTGAAATTGTGCAGGACATTAGGTTGATGGTTGACGCTTAAGTTGTGAAGGACATTAGGTTTAAGGTTGATGATTAAGTTGTGAAGGACATTAGGTTGATGGTTGAAGCTTCAGCTGTGAAGGACATTAGGTTGATGGTTGAAGCTGAAGTTGTGCAGGACATTAGGTTGATGGTTGAAGCTTCAGCTGTGAAGGACATTAGGTTGATGGTTGAAGCTTCAGTTGTGAAGGACATTAGGTTGATGGTTGAAGCTTCAGTTGTGATGGACATTAGGTTGATAGTTGAAGCTTAGGTTGTGAAGGACATTAGGTTGATGGTTGAAGCTTAAGTTGTGCAGAACATTAGGTTGATGGTTGAAGCTGAAATTGTGCAGGACAATAGGTTGATGGTTGAAGCTGAAGTTGTGCAGGACATTAGAATCGATTAGCCGAGCTGACGTTGTGGAGAACATTAGGTTTAAGGTTGTTGCTGTGGGTTCACACTAGGGGATGAATTTGAGGACAGTGAAGCCCAATCAACAATTACAACCACCAGGTGTTTCTGGTGGAGAACTGCTGCAGATATGACTCCTGCCAGCCAAAATAGTGCTGGACACATGGCTGAGCCTTCTTGTTATACTGAAAAACAATAACAACACAGACACATAAAATTACATCATAACCAAATAGTTCTACTAAAAAAGAACAATAAATGATGTCCAGCATCAAATGTAACAATATGACCTAGTGGCAACACTACTATTTACAATATAATATATGACAATGGTTGTTGCACCTACAGTATGTCTGTATAAACAGCATGCTAACACCCCAACTCAACAAATACTTCTCCTAAAAGTTGTAGGTTGAGAAAAGCTGAAGTTCTTGTGGGTTGACATCTGAAGTCAATGTTGTTGTTTTGAAATTACACTGGGGGGCTAAAAGTCATGTTGTGGGTCAATGTTTGGAGCTATCACATACCTGGTGATGGAGGCCAATGGAGAGAGGGCTTCCCTTGCGGCTAAGTTCCAGACTCCCCTGAGAGTGGGACAGCGGGAGTCAGGCCCAAAGTGGCACAGGTCGCCTGTAGGAGTGCTGGTTGGTGACACACCCAGAAGCACAGCTGGTGCACGGAGATAGGTCTGCAGACAGGAGGAGCCTGTGCGTGGTATGCAAGCCCTTCTGGGATTTAGATGTTTACTGGGTAGTCGGTTCAAGCCAAGGTCAGGTACCAGGTGTGAATCAGAGCGGACGTAGTCAGATGGGATAGCCGAGGTCATTCACAGAGGAGCGCGAGAGAGTATCCGTAAGCCAAGCCGAGGTCAGATCAGGGGTAAAGCAGAGTAGACAGGTCCAGGAGCAAGCCGAGTCGGTAACAGGAAATCACGTGTCAAAATCACAGGAAACAGGAACAGGGCACGGGGAGCTGGAGATCATCCAGCAACTTGAGGAAGTGATGAGCCTCCTTATAAAGGCCGTCTGGCACCAAACTGAGGTTGATGTGTGCTTCTGCAACCATGCAGAGTACTGGCAGAAATGCCAGATCTTCCAGAACTTCTGCCGTGGACAGGACCCTGACAGGAGCTGAAGTTGTGGAGGACATTGAGTTGAAGGTTGTTGCTGTGGGTTGTCACTGGAGGAGGAATTAGTTGTGGTGGACACAGTGCAGCCCACCTAGTAAATACAGCCACCAGGTGGTTTCGAAATGGCAGCTTCTTTTCGTTTAACGTGCGCCCATTTGGGCTAGTCCAACGAAAAGCGATATTTTAGTTATAGGTGGAGTTGGCTGGGCTGAGTAAGCCCATTGGTCCCTATAGGTCACGGGTTTTAACCATTTCATACTCTATGCAAAATTTAATTAAAAAAAAAGAAAGAAAAGCCGTTGATTTAGTTACGCTTTATTAAAGTGGAATATTGTTTCTTCTACTTTATTAGAGATGCTCAGCCATAGGGAAGGGAAGAAATGTTCTACCCTGTGCAGAATGTGAGACGTTGACTCGTATGTATTGCACACTGACCCCGTTCCTTCATTTTGTTTCAGGTGTGCAATAGTAACAAGCACTGCCACTGTCACGCTGGCTGGGCGCCTCCCTACTGTGACAAGTCTGGCCAAGGTGGCAGCGAGGACAGCGGACCCGTACCGGACGACTGTGAGTTTTGCCTCCCTGGATTCTGAATGTAGTCCAGCTGTTATATTATTCTCCGGAAGATGCATAAACTACCAGCATACGGCAGAGAATCCTAATAACACTTTGCAGACTTTTGCAATCAAGTTTTTACACTTCCTAATAGTGTTAAGGTGGACCATACCTGGGAAGCATGTGTAGGTATGGCCGCCTGGGCAGTATGTGTAGGCATGGCCACCTGGGCAGTATGTGTAGGCATGGCCGCCTGGGCAGCATGTGTAGGTATGGCCTCCTGGGCAGTATGTGTAGGCATGGCCACCTGGGCAGTATGTGTAGGCATGGCCGCCTGGGCAGCATGTGTAGGCATGGCCGCCCAGGCAGCATGTGTAGGCATGACCGCCTGGGCATCATGTGTAGGCATGGCTGCCTGGGCAGCATGTGTAGGCATGGCCGCCTGGGCAGCATGTGTAGGTATTGCCACCTGGGCAGCATGTGTAGGTATGGCCGCCTGGGCAGCATTTGTAGGCATGGCCGCCTGGGCAGCATTTGTAGGTATGGCCGCCTGGGCAGCATGTGTAGGCATATTCGCCTGGGCAGCATGTGTAGGTATGGCCGCCTGGGTGGCATGTGTAGACATGGCCGCCAGGGCAACATCTGTAGGCATGGCTGCCTGGGCAGCATGTGTAGGCATGGCCGCCTGGGCAGCATGTGTAGGTATGGCCACCTGGGCAGCATGTGTAGGCATGGCCGCCTGGACAGCATGTGTAGGCATGGCTGCCTGGGCAGCATGAATAGGTATGGCCGCCTGGGCAGCATGAATAGGTATGGCCACCTGGGCAGCATGTGTAGGTATGGCCGCCTGGGCAGCATGTGTAGGTATGGCCGCCTGGGCAGGTATGGCCGCCTGGGCATCATGTGTAGGAATGGCTGCCTGGGCAGGTATGGCCGCCTGGGCAGCATGTGTAGGTATGGCCCCTTATGCTCTCCACAAGACATCTTGTTGGAATTAAGAGACAGATTTAGAGCATTGTCACCTTATAACAGTAAGTGTTTAACAAGGACCTTCACAGCAGGATCACCAGGGATATATTAATGAAAGCTATAGGACAGAAAAGAACATTCGGAATAAAATGAAAGCTTATATGAGATTTTAATGATTGAGTTAGATCCACTTTCCAAAAACTAGATATTCACTTAGATGAGTGACCACCGATAACATATTTCCTGTCTCCAGTTACAGATGGCCTCATCGTCTTCCTGCTGCTTCTCTTCCTGGTTGTCCTCCCATTGGTGGCCTATGGCTTCTATTACTGGTACCGAAAGCCCAATTCTCAGTTCAGCAAGTGGCTGAAGAAGAGCAAAGCCAAGTGCAGGTGAGAGGAGTTTATTCATTTCCCGCGTGTGTGATGTCACAAGTCCAAGCTTGAAGCTGCACTCCTGATAGTATTCAGCAAATGGTGCTGATGGTGATCTGTAAAAACCAGAATAAAAGATAGGAAGTCATTAGCATGTCTATCAAATGCATATTGTGCATTGTCTATACATGTATTGTCTATACATACTTTATTGTGAAGAAGGTATCACAAAAGTCCAAACGTACCTCCATTTTAAGGCCCCTCAGGGTCCCATATGTCCAAGAATACCAATGTTTCATGGCCGCACAGGGTCCCATAAGTCCAAGAATACCAACGTCTTTGGGCCTTGCAGGGCCCTTGTGGAGGCAAATTCTAGAATACCAAAGTTTTTAGACCTTGCAGGGTTCCTTCCTTAAAGCCAGTCCAAGAATACCAATGTTTCAGGACCCCACAAGAACCCATAGCTCCAAGAATACTGATGTTTCGGGACCTCACAGGGTCTCTTCCTGAAAGCAAGTCCAAGAATACTAACATTGCAGAACCTTGCAAGAGCCCATAAATCCAAAAATACTGATATTTTTAGAGGGTCCCTTCCTCAAGGTAAGTCCAAGAATGCAAACATTTCAGCGCCTTGCAGAATCCATTCCTGAAGGCAAATCTGACAATTCTAATGTTTCTGGACCTTGCAAGAGCTCATAAATCCAAGAATACTGACATTTCAGGACCTTGCAGGGTCCCATCCTTAAGGCAAGTGCAAGAATACCAGCATTTCAGGACCTCGCAAGATCCCATAAGAATACTGATGTGTTGGGGTCTTGCAGGGTCCCTTCCTGAACGTAAGTCTGAGAATAATAACATTTCAGGACCTTGCAAAATCCTATAAAATCCAAGAATACTGAAGTTTCTTGGGCCTCGCAAGGTCCCTTCCTTAGCATTACTCATGGTTACTGTCACTATGTACCTTGAGGAAGTGACTCTGCAAGGCCCCGAAACATTGATATTCTTAAACTTGCTTTTTTGAGGAAATAACCCTTAGAGCCCCATCATTTTTGCATTCTTGTACCTACCGTATGTGTCATTGTCTTCACCATAAAATACGCAATATGATTTTGATTGGAGTTCTGGAGACTTCCTGATCAGATCATTGTGACATCATTCTACCTAAAGAAGTCTCTGCCCTCTCACATTACGGAATCTTGGCCAAAGAACTATCCCTCATCTTACTGTGGGATCATCAACTATCCCTCCCCTAGCCTGCCGATAATGGGACTTTCAAGGTGCGTTCAGAATAGAGTATGCAAACCATCAACTACAACAGACCAATAAAATCACATATAGAAACCAAGTGTCATGGTCAGGAGCCAGGCTTGGAGACCAGTAGCTATAGCCAGGGCTGCTGTTAGAAACCACAGGGCCCCATACAACCAACCTGACAGCCCCTGCCCCCCCCCCCCCAATAAAATGCAGTTTACTATGCTTGAGTTATGAATGAACACATCCGATCAGTACTGCTCACTCATTGTGACCTTCCCCCACTCTCCATTCTGAAGGATGCCATTGTGTTCTTGCAGCTGCCAGTGGAAAGGAGAGGAGGGAAGCCGGCAGCACTTTGGGGGTGGGGGCACGAGATGTAGGAATCTGTTCCAGTAACTGCCCTTCCCCTGCCATGCCAATAACCCTCCCTGCTCACATCCAATTTACCCAGCTGCCTGGGCCTCGTACAGGAGGACTGGTGGTACCCCCTTATCCACAGCCCTGGCTATAGCAATAGAGTGGCTCCCACCAACCAGCAGGATAAGTATGCAAGCAGGTCACCTTGGCGGTTGACACGGGCTCACCTGAGATGGGGGGGTCTAAGTATTCCAATATTCACCAGAGCTCCTGATGGTGGGTTTTTCTGCATGTTATTACCAGGTTGTGGTCCTCAAGATTGGCTCACCACATATTAGATATAGCAGGTAGGGATTAAGCAGAAGCATAGTCAAGGAAGAAGTCAAAGGTCAGTAATGAGTAAAGGTAGGAGTGACAAGAGCGAGATATTGGCTGGAGAGCACAATAATCTGGCAAACAGGAGGACATGTCTTAAATCAGGACGTCCATGGGAGGAGCATTGGTTAAACCTCATCTGGAATATGCAGTTCAGTTTTGGGCACCAATTCACAAAAAGAACATTGGGGAACTGGAGAAAGTACAGAGAAGGGCAACCAAACTGATAAGAGGCATGGAGGAGATCAGCTATGAGGAAAGATTAGAGGAACTGAATTTATTCTCTACTAAGAAGAGGAGATTAAGGGGGATATGATCTCCATGTATAATACATAAGGGGGGATATGATCTCCATGTATAATACATAAGGGGGGATATGATCTCCATGTATAATACATAAGGGGGATATGATCTCCAAATATAATACATAAGGGGGGATATGATCTCCATGTATAATACATAAGGGGGGATATGATCTCCATGTATAATACATAAGGGGGGGATATAATCTCCATGTATAATACATAAGGGGGGATATGATCTCCATGTATAATACATAAGGGGGGATATGATCTCCATGTATAATACATAAGGGGGGATATGATCTCCATGTATAATACATAAGGGGGGATATGATCTCCATGTATAAT
>NW_028319384.1:37500-94856 GCF_062004578.1 Staurois parvus
GTCAGGACCCCCTTAGCCACATAATATGTAGATGTCCTAAACACCTTCTAATGGTGATTTGTTTTCTCGCAGAATGGGTAACCCTCCTCGCCAGCAGCAGCCGCGCGCTCAGTCCAAAACAATCTTCACGCAGCGCACCGTTCCCCCATCTGCTGCCCCGCCGGCCGCACAGAAGGTAACATAACCGCTAAAAGCCATGATTGTGAACTTTATCACATACACAAATGGAAATATAGTGAATGCGGGGTCCGGGGAGAGCGGATATAGTGAATGCGGGGTCCGGGGAGAGCGGATATAGTGAATGCAGGGTCCGGGGAGAGCGGATATAGTGAATGCGGGGTCCGGGGAGAGCGGATATAGTGAATGCAGGGTCCGGGGAGAGCGGATATAGTGAATGCGAGGTCCGGGGAGAGCGGACATAGTGAATGCGGGGTCCGGGGAGAGCGGATATAGTGAATGCGAGGTCCGGGGAGAGCGGACATAGTGAATGCGGGGTCCGGGGAGACCAGATATAGTGAATGCGGGGTCCGGGGAGAGCGGATATAGTGAATGCAGGGTCCGGGGAGAGCGGATATAGTGAATGCGGGGTCTGGGGAGAGCGGATATAGTGAATGCGGGGTCCGGGGAGAGCGGATATAGTGAATGCGGGGTCCGGGGAGAGCGGATATAGTGAATGCGGGGTCCGGGGAGAGCGAATATAGTGAATGCGGGGTCTGGGGAGAGCGGATATAGTGAATGCGGGGTCCGGGGAGAGCGGATATAGTGAATGCAGGGTCCGGGAAGAGCGGATATAGTGAATGCAGGGTCCGGGGAGAGCGGATATAGTGAATGCGGGGTCTGGGGAGAGCGGATATAGTGAATGCGGGGTCCGGGGAGAGCGGATATAGTGAATGCGGGGTCCGGGGAGAGCGGATATAGTGAATGCGGGGTCCGGGGAGAGCGGATACAGTGAATGCGGGGTCCGGGGAGAGCGGATATAGTGAATGCGGGGTCCGGGGAGAGCGGATATAGTGAATGCAGGGTCCGGGGAGAGCGGATATAGTGAATGCGGGGTCCGGGGAGAGCGGATATAGTGAATGCGGGGTCCGGGGAGAGCGGATATAGTGAATGCGGGGTCCGGGGAGAGCGGATATAGTGAATGTGGGGTCCAGGGAGAGCGGATATAGTGAATGCAGGGTCAGGGGAGAGCAGATATTGTGAATGCGGGGTCCGGGGAGAGCGGATATAGTGAATGCGGGGTCCGGGGAGAGCGGATATAGTGAATGCGGGGTCCGAGGAGTCCGGATATAGTGAATGCGGGGTCCGGGGAGAGCGGATATAGTGAATGCGGGGTCCGGGGAGAGCGGATATAGTGAATGCAGGGTCCGGGGAGAGCGGATATAGTAAATGCGGGATCCGGGGAGAGCGGATATAGTGAATGCGGGGTCCGGGGAGAGCGGATATAGTGAATGCGGTGTCCGGGGAGACGGGATATAGTGAATGCGGGGTCCGGGGAGAGCGGATATAGTGAATGCGGGGTTCGGGGAGAGCGGATATAGTGAATGCGGGGTCCGGGGAAAGCGGATATAGTGAATGCAGGGTCCGGGGAGAGCGGATATAGTGAATGCGGGGTCTGGGGAGAGCGGATATAGTGAATGCGGGGTCCGGGGAGAGGGTGATACAGTGAATGCGGGGTCCGGGGAGAGCGGATACAGTGAATGCGGGGTCCGGGGAGAGCGGATATAGTGAATGCGGGGTCCGGGGAGACCAGATATAGTGAATGCGGGGTCCGGGGAGACCAGATATAGTGAATGCAGGGTCCGGGGAGAGCGGATATAGTGAATGCAGGGTCCGGGGAGAGCGGATATAGTGAATGCGGGGTCCGGGGAGACCAGATATAGTGAATGCAGGGTCCGGGGAGAGCGGATATAGTGAATCAGGCCTGGCTCGCTTTCCATGGTAGGCTCTACTTGAGGGGTAACTTGAAGTACCGTCCTCCGGGTGACCGTGGTTGTCCGAGGTCGGAGTGTGGGGGTGAAATGGAGACTATGGACCACTTCTTGCTTCAGTGCCCCTTTAACGTAGAGGTGTATAAAGAGGTGGGTGGGGCTCTGGGTGTTCCTTTCCTGCACCGCATGTCTTATGCGGAGTGGGTGTATGGAGCATTCGAAAGTTGACTGGATTTAGACACTTTGTTCTTAGTCAGTAGTAGTCCGTTACTACACGTGGAATGCACGGTGTCAGGTCTCCATCCAGCGAATGCGGGGTCCGGGGAGAGTGGATATAGTTAATGCGGGGTCCCACTACAAGTCCCATCATGCCACTGCCTTTGGGAGTCATGTTTGTAACTGTCAATCTTGCAATGCCTCATGGGATTTGTTGTTTGGCAACAGCTGGAGGTCAGCCAGTTTGACACCCGTGCCTTAGCGCCTGCCTCGACGCTGAAGACTTGCTCTGAAATGAGTATGCCGATCAGGCTGAGCATCAGGAGCTACCGCATCATGGCCAATGGCTCTAAACCTGGAAAGCATTCTACAGCTAACCCATCACTGGAACGGGCACTGGAAAGCTCCTTACATGGAACCCATTGTCTGAAGGTCACTTGCAGGCTATACTGTCAATGTCCAATCAAGTGGCACTTCTTAGGCTATAGTGACCAGCTCAAGCAGCAATGTCTTAATGGAGAAAAAAATAGTGCCAGTAAAAAATAGATTGGTCTTTTCCCAGTAGAGCTAAAGTAGAGATGTCCATCCTCCTAGAACACTAGTAAAAACCTGAGGCATGCCCAGTTATCCTGGGAGGGGCCACCCTGGGCCAGCTTACATTTTTTTTGTCTCACAGACCAGGGACCTGATTTTTCTCTTTTGCAGTTAAGCAATACAGCTTGGTCACCCCCGGAAGATATAACAGGGCACTTGAGGACTAATTCCGATTAATTGGGTCACTGCCTCATTTATATTTGACCTGCCTGTTATGGAGTGGGACGAATACATGATTTCCTGCTTGATAATTTTTATTAATGTTACTCTCCATCCACACAGAGCTCTTGGGGCGTCTTTCATGGAAAAAGCAGTGCGTCAACAAGCAGTTCTCAGCCGGTCAACATCGTGCGCCCTCTACACCCGCCCTCCAGCCAGACGACCAAATCCTTCATACAGCTGAAGCCATCCAGACCACCTCCACCAGTCAAATCATCACCCATCATTCCGGCAAAAGAGGAGAGCCAGCTCAAAAAGCTTCTACCTCCAAAGAAACCACTGCCCAACTGTCCTGTCCGCACTCCACAGGTACTTTGAGCTGTCCATTCATCCATCTGGTAAAAGTCAAAGAGTGCATCCACCCAAAAAAAAAAATCATATCATTAGTAGAGTCCCGGGTGGGGTGTGGGCTTAGTCTTTTTTTTTTTTAGCTTCTTTTACTTCTTGATGGCTCCAGCAGTGAGATCTTCAAGATCAGGGCCTGATTCATCAATTGGCTGAACAGGAGAGCCAGCTCACCAAGCTTCTACCTCCAAAGAAACCACTGCCCAAATGCCCTGTCCACACTCCGCAGGTGCTTTGAGCTGTCCATTCATCCATCAAGAAAAAGTCAAAAGAGTCCATCCACCCAAAAAGTCATATCACAAGTAGTGTCCGGGGGGTGGGGTGAGGGGCTTAGTCTTTTTTTTTAGCTTCTTTTACTTCTTGATGGCTCCAGCAGTGAGATCTTCAAGATCAGGGCCTGATTCATCAATTGGCCGAACAGGAGAGCCAGCTCACCAAGCTTCTACTGCCAAAGAAACCACTGCCCAAATGCCCTGTCCACACTCTGCAGGTACTTTGAGCTGTCCATTCATCCATCAAGAAAAAGTCAAGAGTCCATCCACCCAAAAAGTCATATCACAAGTAGTGTCCAGGGGTGGGGTGGGGGGGGGGCTTAGTCTTTTTTTTAGCTTCCTTTACTTCTTGATGACTCCATCAGGGAGATCTTTAAGATCAGAAATTGATTCACCACTAAGCCAATTAGGAGAGCCAGTTCACCACCTTCTACCTTCAAAAAAAAACACTGTCCACCTGCCCAGTCTGCACTCCACAGGTGCTTTGAGCTGTCCATTCATCCTTCTGGAAAAAGTCAAAGAGTCCATCCACCCAAAAAGTCATATCATTAGTAGAGTCCAGGGTGGGGTGGGATGGGAGGCTTAGTTTTTTTGTTTTTTTTAGCTTCTTTTACTTCTTGATGACTCCAGCAGTGAGATCTTTAAGATCAGGGCCTGATTGGCCACTAGGCCAATTAGGAGAGCCAGCTCACCAAGCTTCTACCTCCAAAAAAATCACTGCCTACCTGACCTGTCTGCACTCCGCAGGTACTTTTTTGCTGTCCATTCATTCATCAAGAAAAAGTCAAAGCGTTCATCCACCCAAAAAGTCATATCATAAGTAGTGTATGGGAGTGGGGAAGGGGGCTTAGTTTTTTTTTAGCTTCTTTTACTTCTTGATGACTCCAGCAGTGAGATCTTCAAGATCAGGGCTTGATTCACCACTAGGCCAAGACTGCCATGGGTGGCCTCAGTAATTCTAATTTAAATTTTGTTCAATATATGTCTGTTTTGTTTCTGTAATTCTGCTGTTCTCTTGGTGCACAACTCCACATATGGTGGTCTTGCTCTAAAATAAGACTTTCATTTAAGTCATCTTCTAACGGGCAGGGCGTGGCCAGAAACACCAGGAGGTGGCTCTCCTTTCCATGATACCTGGAACGATTAAACATATTAAGAAGAATCTATTCTGATTCTTTCTAATAGCTGGTCATGCCTTAATTCCTACGCACTGGAAATCCCCCACTGAACCATCCATTCAAGAATGGGTTACTGAACTGAACTCCATTGGAGCAAATGGAGATGCTGGCAATTGCCAACGATAATTTCATCAAATTTAAAGACTCGTGGTCTTCATGGACTGATTTTGTTGATTCTTCTGAGATCTTGCCCTTTCTTAGGAATTATGTTGGCTACACTGGCCCTCCTTTCCATGATACCTGGAACGATTAAACATATTAAGAAGAATATATTCTGATTCTTTTTAATAGCTGGTCATGCCCTAATTCCTAGGCACTGGAAGTCCCCCACTGAACCATCCATTCAAGAATGGGTTACTGAACTGAACTCCATTGGAGCAAATGGAGGAGATGCTGGCAATTGCCAACGATAATTTCATCAAATGTAAAGACTCATGGTCTTCATGGACTGGTGTTGTTGATTCTTCTGAGATCTTGCCCTTTCTTTGGAATTATGTTGGCTATACTGGCAGCTAAGAACAGCTGGTTGGACCATTCCATCGGAAACTTTGCCTTCTACTCTTCCTTCCCCTCCCTTTTTGCCTCTCTCCACCCCTCTTCTGTTCTCTTTTAGACTCTTTTTTTTTAGATACCCTCTATTTTTATCTTAAAATTTTGAAAAGGTGTTTTATGTAAACCCTTACCTCACTTCTCAGCAAAGGCTCCCCCCTATGGAATTATATATATCACACTTTTTAAACTGAAAGCCCACTTTGGCTCTTAACTTGATTTTCTGAATCCTACCAATTCAAGCGGATTCTTGAGTCTGAAATCAAGTCATACAATTGTCATATCTTTTTGATCATTGTTTAATTGTTTTATAGTTTCTGGGGAGATTGTTATTGTTATTGCTATTTTTTGTGGTAATCTCAAGTCTAAGCGATTGTATGAATGCCACATTTTTTCCAGTAAAAATATATTAAGCGATTCTGTTGTTCTCTATCCAGTTAAATCCTCCTCGGAAGCCGCTGCCTGGAAACCCAATCCAGAAGAAGGACTGTTTACTTGTCATGACACCGGCCAACAGTAAACCTCCCATCACTGAATCCGCCACCCAGCTTAAAGGACACCACTGGTAGGTACTGAGCTCCTCAAAGCCATATACCACGCTTAGTCATAGGTTTGTTCAAGGTACACATGTACTTGAGCTTCATCTGTCTCATTGTCTCTTACTCTGTGTTCTTAGGCCAAAGCCAGGAAGCAAAGTTCAAGCAGCGGCAGCGGCATTCCTCCAGAAACAATGACATGCAAGGTACTTGTGATTTTCCTCTGCCAAGGGCTAGGAGGGGCAGCGTCCTGACATTTGCACTATTAGGATGAGATTACCCCTTCAGATCCTTGAATGACATATTTTCAGATTGGATGGACATCGCTGAGAGGTTAGAGATGTGACTACCTTCAAACATCCATGAGTCCATGTTGTGGTGTACTGCACTGAAAGGAACCCCCAGACCCGTGGTCTTCCTGGCTTTCTCAGCCACCTCTGTAATAATAGCACTGAACCCTGGGATAATGTCTCCAGATGTGACTTATGGAAGGATATCTTGAAGGGTTGTCTGTCATACTGGAAGTTTTCTAGGAATAAACTTCTTCTTCTTCTGAGGTAGATGTTATGTTCTCCATAATCAACCTAGACTTGTGGGACCACTGATGAAATCTTACAGAATCCTTGGAAATTGACTGTCTGTCTATCAAAAAAATGGACATTCCCTTCTTTCAAAAGGCCTTATTTCGGAACACATATTATTGAATTCCAGTGATGTCCGCAAACGTTGATCATAATTATTGTTTTATTTCATACCTTCATAATTTTCTATAATAAGATGTTTGTGAAGGTTCTCATTTATACTCTGGTTGTGGTATAGCTAGTAGGTGTAAGTCACATTCTACTCTTGTAATCTTCAAGACGTTTCACAACTCGTAGCTAAATGTCTTCAACATTACAGAACACGTCTAGTTGAATTTGACTAACTACTACTACTAGATACCTTCTTAACTTCACCTTTTTTGGCCTACAAACCCCACACAAAGGGTGGCTTTTTGGATAAATGTTCTTGTTGTTACTGCCCAGGCTACATGTAGAGGATGTGAAACATCTCAAAAGGTCCACCTCATCAGTGGTCATGTACAAGGACAAAGTTGTGCCTCATGTCCTGTTGACAAATGATGATCTTTGAGGATACATCTTAAGCATACAATAAAATGGACCATGAGTCCTCCATGGACCAACCAATTAGATACATTTCCAGTCTGTCATGGTTTCTGTTAAAGGACCTGTGAATATTACACATTATGAATGCAGAAACTTGTTGGTATTGAAGATGTCAGTATATCCGAGAATTTACTTGAAGCTAACCAACTTTGCCCATAGAGATTACAGTAAGAGCACTTTAAGGGGTCTAGTTATAACATTCCTCAAGTTTCACAGTTGGGTTCAATTGAAATAAAAGTGTGAATCCTGGGTGAAGGTTGTGTGAATCTTCCGTGAACATGTTCATAAAAATGACCCCCAAGTGAATCTAGATTGGAAGATGTCCACGATGTTCCTGGTTTGGTTGGAACGTGTAACATTTTGATTTTACTATTACTTTCTGTGGCCTTAGTAAAGGTGACTCCGATAAAAACCAAGCATTCCTTCACTTTGGAAGCATTCCTTCACTTTGGAAGCATTCCTTCACTTTGGAGGGATTCCTTCACTTTGGAGGGATTCCTTCACTTTGGAAGCATTTCTTCACTTTGGAGGGATTCCTTCACTTTGGAAGCATTCCTTCACTTTGGAGGGATTCCTTCACTTTGGAAGCATTCCTTCACTTTGGAGGGATTCCTTCACTTTGGAAGCATTCCTTCACTTTGGAAGCATTCCTTCACTTTGGAGGGATTTTCTCTCACTTCCAGTTTTGTTTATGGGACAGGAAGTAGAGGGAAATCTCCCCAATGGGACACAGATGACAAAAAAAAATATTGACAGGGATTATACCCCTCCTTTACTGTATTCACAATGGAAAAAAATGTAAAGCCCAATTGAACTTTTAGTTTGACTACATTCATGCATCAAAACAGCTGTGCAAAGTCTTATGGATTATTTTTGTTTTTTAGAAAGTAGCCACAGGCTGGGTAGAAAAGGCTGCCCCCTGCCAGCATACCTTTGCATGAAAACAGTGGTCTCTCTGCAGAGGTCTAACATTAACCATGCTAAGTCAGAACTAGAGAACTCCAATCAGCAAGACCCATATTAGGTGCTGAAGACTTGCTCTGGCTCAGCCGGAGGTATGAATGAACTCTGGAGAGAGACCTCTGCTTCCCCCATAGTTGGGGACAGGCTTTTCATACTGTAGTTGCACCCCTTTTGTTTTTGATACACCTGGAATGCAATGCATTTGGTGAATTAAAACTTAAAGTCAAGTCAGGCTTTAAAGGTAAGTCAGACTTTAAAGTTTCCGCCTCTTCTAAAATTTCTAAAAAAAAAAAAAAATATGCTGAACGAAAAAAGTGGCTATGCAGCAGATACCATGAGCCACTCAACGGCCACTTTATTAGGTCCACCTGTTCAATGGCTCTCTAACACAAATTGCTAATCAGCCAATCACATGGCAGCAACTCAATGCATTTAGGCATCTAGACGTGGTGGAGATGTCTTGCTGAAGTTCAAATCGAGCATCAGAATGGGGAAGAAAGGGGATTTAAGTGACTCTGAACGTGGTATGTTTGTTGGGGCCAGATGGGCTGGACTGAATATTTCAAAAACTGCTGATCTACTGGGATTTTCCCACACAACCATCTCTGGGGTTTACAGAAAATGGTCTGAAAAAGAGAAACTATCCAGTGAGTGGCAGTTGTGTGGAGGAAAATGCCTTGTTGAGGTCAAAGGAGAATGGGCAGACTGGTTCCAGATGTCAGGGCAGGGCTGTGGAACGGACAGGTAGGCCTAGTGGCAGGGTAACGCACTGACTGATGACAACCACCACCAACAGACCGAAGTCCCTCAGGGCGCGGAGTCTAAGTCCCAGGCTGCCCTTCACCAGGGCCCCTGATGGTGGGGATGGACTTGACGCAGCCAGGAACCAGGTCACGGCCCCTGAGACACCCCGGCTGCGGTAATGGCTGCCGCCAATGGCGTGTAGCTGGTAAGAATGACAATAGCGTAGTCAGGCAGGCCGGGTCGACAACAACGGGACAAAACGGTACAGAACAGTAGACAGAGAATCACAGGTCACGGGCCGGGTTCAGCAACGGAAGGTCAGATCAAAGGAAAACACAGAGAATGGTCTAGTCACAAGCCGAGTCAGACACCAGAAGAGTCACGAGAGTATAAACAGAGCTGTAGCAAGACAAAGACACAATACACAAGTGCAAAGAGCATGTGCGGATCACAGGCTTATATGTACTCAGCCACACCCCTCTGGGGGATGGACCTCAGAGACCTGAAGGCATAAAGGATTCCCACCATGCTCAGCAGAAATCCAAGATGGACGCCAGTACATGAAGCTGCACAGTCTCTGGGAAAAGGTAGGACCTTGACACCAGATGATAGAAAGGTAACAGTAACTCCAATAACCACTCGTTACACCCAAGGTATGCAGAATCCCATCTCTGAACACACAACAAGTCCAACCTTGAAGCAGATGGGCTACAGCAGCAGAGGACCACACCAGGTGCCACTCCTGTCAGCCAAGAACAGGAAACGAAGGCTACAAATCACACAGGATCACCAAAACTGGACAACAGAAGACTGGTAAAACATTGCCTGGTCTGATGAGTCTGGATTTCCCTAGAGATGGTTGGGCGTGAAAATCCCAATAGATCGGCAGTTCTTGAAATACTCAGACCAGCCCGTCTGTCACCAACAACCACGCCACGTTCAAGGTCACTTAAATCCCCTTTCTTCCCCATTCTGATGCTCGTTTTGAACTTCAGCAAGTTGTCTTCACCACATCTAGATGGCTCAATGCATTGAGCTGCTGCCATGGGATTGGCTGATTAGCCATTTGTGTTTGCAAGCCATTGAACAGGTGGACCTAACAAAGTGGCCGGTGAGGGTATAGGTTAGGTAAAAAAAAAAATTTTTATGTTTTTTCTACATTTTATTTCTATAAGGCTGTAAGTTCTTGGAAGTTCTATAGGATTTGGCGAATATTAAGAGCTCACGCATGGGTGCATTGGGTCATATAACATGAAATATGGCCGTATTGTGGGAGTCGCGGGCGATGCGTCCCGTCACCCGTACTGATAAATCTCAGGATACGGCTGTACGTGGGCATACACTGGAAGGTGTGAAACACGCACACGCATAGGGACGTACAGCCCCGAATGCAGGCCACCTATGTCAGGGTGGCACTTGCGTGTTCTGACGCTCAGAGCTGCGCGTACCCGCGCACAGCCATACCGTGTCACTGACTGGTACACAACACCAGTGGCTCCCCGTGGGGGTGGAACGCGGCCGTATTGTACATCACATGGGCCACCAGGCATGAGCCTTAATAGTCGTGTCTGTCCTGCGAGAGGAAGAAACTTCCAAGGATGGAAACCCAACTTATTTCTATCATTTATAATATTGATCTAATCTGACCCTTTTTTATATAAAAAAATGTTTTCATAAAATTATTTATTTACTTTATTAAAATGAAATAGGAATGCCAATATATATATATAAAAAAAAATAAAAAAAAATATATATGTATCAATACAACCATAGCGTAAGACTGAGACGCATGAGGTGGTCGCAGAGGCTGCGTCTCTCTGGCCATGTTATTGGTGTCCCTGGATAGTATAGATTGTAGGTCTGTCATGTTTATCCTGCGGGTTTTCCGAGGGGTCTGCACTGATATCCTCAGCCCGATCATAGGACCCCCCCCCCCCCCCAAACCGTCCCGGATTCCGACCCCAGCCTGTCGCCCCAGGACTGCCAGGTACCCCCCCCCCCCCAATATTAAGAGATGTTTACAAGGCTTGTGCTCTGCCTGAGCCGAATCTTCATGGGAAGTGCAAAGACTTTTGTACTGATATTTAATTGCTTGGTACTGAGAATTTTACTTTTATTAAAATAAATGTTTTTTATATATATAACTGATGTGTGAGGGTCTTTATTTCATGTACACTGATATGTTACATATAGTTACATAGTTAGTCTGGCTGAAAGAAGACAAAAGTCCATCCAGTTCAACCATAGAGAAAAAAAAAAAAAAGTTAGAGTCCCGCACCCACAGTGGATCCAGAGGAAGGCGAAAAACCCAGCAAAGCACGATCCAATCTCCTCCTGCAGGGGAAAAATTCCTTCCTGATCCCCCGAGAGGAAATCGGATATTCCCTGGATCAACTTTCCCTATAAATGTTATATCCAGTTCAGGGGCGGACTGACAACTCATGGGGCCCCCGGGCAATAGGGGGATCATGGGGCCCCTGTGTCCTTGCCCAAACTCAAAAAAGCCTATGAAAAAGGTACCAGGGGCATCTCATGGGGCCCCCTACTGACCCCGGGCCCTCGGGCAGTGCCCGAGTTTCCAAATAGTCAGTCCGCCCCTGATCCAGTTATATTCTGTGCAGGGGCGGACTGACAACTCATGGGGCCCCCGGGCAATAAGGGGATCATGGGGCCCCTGTGTCCTTGCCCAAACTCAAAAAAGCCTATGAAAAAGGTACCAGGGGCATCTCATGGGGCCCCCTACTGACCCCGGGCCCTCGGGCAGTGCCCGAGTTTCCAAATAGTCAGTCCGCCCCTGATCCAGTTATATTCTGTGCAGGGGCGGACTGACAACTCATGGGGCCCCCGGGCAATAAGGGGATCATGGGGCCCCTGTGTCCTTGCCCAAACTCAAAAAAGCCTATGAAAAAGGTACCAGGGGCATCTCATGGGGCCCCCTACTGACCCCGGGCCCTCGGGCAGTGCCCGAGTTTCCAAATGGTCAGTCCACCCCTGATTCTGTGTATACAAGAAAGGATCCAGGACTTTCCTACAGCAATCCACTGAGCCGGCCACAACCAACTCTGGAGGGAGTCTATTCCACATTTTCACAGCTCTTACTGTGAAGAAACCTTCCGTGTTTGGAGATTAAATATGTGAGCTGTTAGAACTTAGGCGTCTCTTCAATATATTCTGATATTGCATACTGCGGGTCATTGTCTGTGGCTCCATCTGTGTCTGCTGACTCACTGCAAAGACCAGGAATGGAGGGCGCACCAGCCTGGCGGATTACCGCAATAATGTTTTTATTTGTAAAAAAAGGAGTAGATGTATATTCACAAACAACACATCGAATATTGTAATGGGCAGGAAAACGTCTGGTGTCCTGGGCGAACCCCAAATACGTGAAGACCTTCCAAACAGGCTGACGCGTTTCAAGGGGTGATCTCCTCTTCATTATTACTATACAGGATTTATATGGCGCCAACAGTTTGTGCCGCACTTTACAATAGAAAGGGGGGCGGTACAATTACCATACAGTTCGGTACAGAAGGAATCGGAGGGCCTTGCTCATGGAGCTTACAATCTAAAGGGAGGTGGAGGGGGTACAAAAGGTGATAGCTGTGGGGGATGACTTAATGGAGGTGACTCAGGTACAGTTCTTAGGTGGGGTGGACTTCCCTGAATAAATGGGTTTTCAAGGATCATCTACAGCAGGGGTCTGCCAGTTGACTGTCCTTAAGGCTTTAGGGGGGCCGGACTGTGGCCGGTGGGAGTAGAAAATGCCCCGGCATCAGTGGGAGTAAACACTGGTCCACCATTGGTTTTAATAGGAGGAATATTCAATATTATTATTATACAGGATTTATGGCGCCAGCAGTTTGTGCCGCTCTTTACAATATAATGGGGGGCGGTACAATTACCATACAGTTCAGTACAGAAGGAACTGGAGGGCCTTGCTCATGGAGCTCACAAGCAGCACGAATGAAATGGCACATCACACATCGTAATGGACATGAAAATGTCTGGTGTCCTGGGTGAAGACCTTCCAAACAGGTTGACGCGTTTCGAAGGGTGATCCCCTCTTCATCAGATTGGCTGTGATGAAGAGCCCCCAGCTGCATCAACAACCTCATCTGCAGATATTGCCCAAACCGTCCTCTATGCTGATCCCAAGAACTCCTGCTCTCCAGTTCCCTTGTTACCTCCTCCCACGCTCACCTCCAGGACTTCTCCAGAGCCTCTCCAATCCTCTGGAACTCCCAGCCCAAGTATGTCTGGGTTAGCTCCTACCCTGTAGATCAGTGGTCTCCAAACTGCGGTCTGGGGGCCAGATATGGTCTTTTGCTTGCCTCTATTCGGCCGTTGGGACACTATTGTTCCAACTGACACCAATGATGAGACACCATTCCTCCCACTTTCACCATTAATGGGATACTCTTCTTCCCACTGATACCTCGATGGGGCATTATTTCTCCTGCTAGGACCAATGATGGGGCGCTATTCCTGCCACTGATACCAATAATGGGGCGCTATTCCTCCCACTGATACCAATGATGGGGCACTATTCCTCCACTGACACCAATGATGGGGCACTATTCCTCCCACTGACACCAATGATGGGACACTATTCCTCCCACTGACACCAATGATGGAGCACTATTCCTCCCACTGACACCAATGATGGGACACTATTCCTCCCACTGATACTAATGATGGGGCACTATTCCTCCCACTGATACCAATGATGGGGCACTATTCCTCCCACTGACACCAATGATGGGGCACTATTCCTCCCACTGACACCAATGATGAGGCACTATTCCTCCCACTGATACCAATGATGAGGCACTATTCCTCCCATTGATACCAATGATGGGGCATTATTCCTCCTACCAATGATGGGACACTATTCCTCCCACTGACACCAATGATGGAGCACTATTCCTCCCATTGACACCAATGATGGGGCACTATTCCTTCCACTGACACCAATGATGGGGCACTATTCCTTCCACTGACACCAATGATGAGGCACTATTCCTCCCACTGATACCAATGATGGGGCACTATTCCTTCCACTGACACCAATGATGAGGCACTATTCCTCCCATTGATACCAATGATGGGGCATTATTCCTCCTACCAATGATGGGACACTATTCCTCCCACTGACACCAATGATGGGGCACTATTCCTCCCACTGACACCAATGATGGAGCACTATTCCTCCCACTGATACCAATGTTGGGACACTATTCCTCCCACTGACACCAATGATGGAGCACTATTCCTCCCACTGACACCAATGATGGGGCACTATTCCTCCAACTGACACCAATGATGGAGCACTATTCCTCCCACCGATACCAATGATGGGGCACTATTCCTCCCACTGATACCAATGATGGGGCACTATTCCTCCCACTGACACCAATGATGGGACACTATTCCTCCCACTGACACCAATGATGGGGCAATATTCCTCCCACTGATACCAATGATGGGGCACTATTCCTCCCACTGACACCAATGATGGGATACTATTCCTCCCACTGATACCAATGATGGGGCACTATTCCTCCCACTTACACCAATGATGGGGCACTATTCCTCCACTGACACCAATGATGGGACACTATTCCTCCCACTGACACCAATGATGGAGCACTATTCCTCCCACTGATCCCAATGAGGGGGCACTATTCCTACATCTGACACTAATGATGGGGCACTATTCCTCCCACTGATACCAATGATGGGGCACTATTCCTCCTACCAATGATGGGACACTATTCCTTCCACCGACACCAATGATGAGGCACTATTCCTCCCACTGATACCAATGATGGGGCACTATTCCTCCCACTGACACCAATGATGGGGTACTATTCCTCCCACTGACACCAATGATGGGGCACTATTCCTCCCACTGATACCAATGATGGGACACTATTCCTCTCACTGACACCAATGATGGAGCACTATTCCTCCCACTGACACCAATGATGGGGCACTATTCCTTCCACTGACACCAATGATGGGGCACTATTCCTCCCACTGACACCAATGATGAGGCACTATTCCTCCCACTGATACCAATGATGGGGCACTATTCCTTCCACTGACACCAATGATGAGGCACTATTCCTCCCACTGATACCAATGATTGGGCATTATTCCTCCTACCAATGATGGGACACTATTCCTCCCACTGACACCAATGATGGGGCACTATTCCTCCCACTGACACCAATGATGGGGCACTATTCCTCCCACTGACACCAATGATGAGGCACTATTCCTCCCACTGATACCAATGATGGGGCACTATTCCTTCCACTGACACCAATGATGAGGCACTATTCCTCCCACTGATACCAATGATGGGGCATTATTCATCCTACCAATGATGGGACACTATTCCTCCCACTGACACCAATGATGGGGCACTATTCCTCCCACTGACACCAATGATGGGGCACTATTCCTCCCACTGACACCAATGATGGAGCACTATTCCTCCAACTGACACCAATGATGGAGCACTATTCCTCCCACCGATACCAATGATGGGGCACTATTCCTCCCACTGACACCAATGATGGGATACTATTCCTCCCACTGATACCAATGATGGGGCACTATTCCTCCCACTGATACCAATGATGGGGCACTATTCCTCCCACTGATACCAATGATGGGGCACTATTCCTCCCACTGACACCAATGATGGGACACTATTCCTCCCACTGACACCAATGATGGAGCACTATTCCTCCCACTGATCCCAATGAGGGGGCACTATTCCTCCCACTGACACCAATGATGGGGCACTATTCCTCCCACTGATACCAATGATGGGGCACTATTCCTCCCACTGATACCAATGATGGGGCACTATTCCTCCTACCAATGATGGGACACTATTCCTTCCACCGACACCAATGATGAGGCACTATTCCTCCCACTGATACCAATGATGGGGCACTATTCCTCCCACTGACACCAATGATGGGGTACTATTCCTCCCACTGACACCAATGATGGGGCACTATTCCTCCCACTGATACCAATGATGGGACACTATTCCTCTCACTGACACCAATGATGGAGCACTATTCCTCCCACTGACACCAATGATGGGGCACTATTCCTCCCACTGACACCAATGATGAGGCACTATTCCTCCCACTGATACCAATGATGGGGCACTATTCCTTCCACTGACACCAATGATGAGGCACTATTCCTCCCACTGATACCAATGATTGGGCATTATTCCTCCTACCAATGATGGGACACTATTCCTCCCACTGACACCAATGATGGGGCACTATTCCTCCCACTGATCCCAATGATGGGGCACTATTCCTCCCACTGATACCAATGATGGGGCACTATTCCTCCCACTGACACCAATGATGGGGCACTATTCCTCCCACTGACACCAATGATAGGGCACTATTCCTCCCACTGATCCCAATGATGGGGCACTATTCCTCCCACTGATACCAATGATAGGGCACTATTCCTCCCACTGACACCAATGATAGGGCACTATTCCTCCCACTGATACCAATGATGGGGCACTATTCCTCCCACTGATACCAATGATGGAGCACTATTCCTCCCACTGACACCAATGATAGGGCACTATTCCTCCCACTGATCCCAATGATGGGGCACTATTCCTCCCACTGATCCCAATGATGGGGCACTATTCCTCCCACTGATCCCAATGATGGGGCACTATTCCTCCCACTGATACCAATGATGGGGCAATATTCCTCCCACTGATACCAATGATGGGGCACTATTCCTCCCACTGACACCAATGATGGGGCACTATTCCTCCCACTGATACCAATGATGGGGCACTATTCCTCCCACTGATACCAATGATGGGGCACTGTTCCTCTCACCGACACCAATGATGGGGCACTATTCCTCCCACTGACACCAATGATGAGGCACTATTCCTACATCTGACACCAATGATGGGGCACTATTCCTTCCACCGACACCAATGTTGAGGCACTATTCCTCCCACTGATACCAATGATGGGGCACTGTTCCTCTCACCGACACCAATGATGAGGCACTATTCCTCCCACTGACACCAATGATGGGGCACTATTCCTCCCACTGATACCAATGATGGGGCACTATTCCTCCCACTGACACCAATGATGGAGCACTATTCCTCCCACTGACACCAATGATAGGGCACTATTCCTCCCACTGATCCCAATGATGGGGCACTATTCCTCCCACTGATACCAATGATGGGGCACTATTCCTCCCACTGATACCAATGATGGGGCGCTATTCCTCCCACTGACACCAATGATGGGGCACTATTCCTTCCACCGACACCAATGATGAGGCACTATTCCTCCCACTGATACCAATGATGGGGCGCTATTCCTCCCACTGACACCAATGATGGGGCACTATTCCTCCCACCGACACCAATGATGGGGCACTATTCCTCCCACCGACACCAATGATGGGGCACTATTCCTCCCACTGACACCAATGATGGGGCACTATTCTTCCCATTGATACCAATGATGGGGCACTATTCCTCCCACTGACACCAATGATGGGGCACTATTCCTCCCACTGACACTAATGATGGGGCACTATTCCTCCCACCGACACCAATGATGGGGCACTATTCCTCCCACTGACACCAATGATGGGGCACTATTCCTTCCACTGACACCAATGATGGGGCACTATTCCTCCCACTGATACCAATGATGGGACACTATTCCTCCTACTGACACCAATGATGGGGCACTATTCCTCCCGCTAAAGCCAACAATGGGGGAATATTCCTCTTATTAAAACCAATGGTGGACCATTTTCTACTCCCACCGGCCACAGTCCGGCCCCCCTAAAGCCTTAAGGACAGTCAACTGGCCCTTTGTTTTAAAAGTTTGCTGTAGATGATCCTTGAAAACTCATTTATTTAGGGAGGCCCACCCCACCTCCACCTAAGAACTGTACCCGAGTCACCTCCATCAGGTCATCCCCTGCAACCTATCACCTTCTGTATCACCTCCCCCTCCCTTTAGATTGTAAGCTCCATGAGCAAGGCCCTCCAATTCCTTCTGTACCGAACTGTATGGTAATTGTACCGCCCCCCTTCTATTGTAAAGCGCTGCGCAGACTGTTGGTGCCATAATTCCTGTATAATAATAATATTAATAATAATGAAGAGGGGATTACCCCTCAAAACGCGTCAGCCTGTTTGGAAGGTATTCACGTATTTGGGGTTCGCCCCGTTAGACCAGCCGTTTCCATGTCCATTACAATGTTCGATGTGCCTTTCTACTCCTTTTATTACAAATTAAACCATTATTGAGGCAATGCGCCAGGCTGGTGCGCCCTCCATTCCTGGTCTTTGTCTGTCTGTTGATGCACGTCTCTGAAGCGCAGGGGCTTGTTCTTCTTTTGCGTCTGCTGACTCACCCCTGACATCGGAGGGCGCTACCTAAAAGGGGGCCTAACACCTGGTGTCACTACCTGCCATACCAGACACTATTCTGCTACAGAGCCACCTAGTGGATAAGTAGCTAACTGCACCTGCCTACAAGCTGAACATGGAAGCTGATTGGTTGCCAGGCACAGCTGCTCTAGTTTTGATCAATGTCCCCCTCCGTCCGTTTTTCACACTGCAGCTCCACCGCGGTGCACAGGATTACATAACAAGTCATTTTGACGTTTCAGTAAACCAAATGGTGGGAATTTACTGCTTCCCTACCGCCCTATACAGGGCGGACTGACAACTCATGGGGCCCCCGGGCAATAGGGGATCATGGGGCCCCTGTGTCCTTGCCCAAACTCAAAAAAGCCTATGAAAAAGAGGCATCTCATGGGGCCCCTTACTGACCCCGGGCCCTCGGGCAGTGCCCGAGTTTTCAAATGGTCAGTCCGCCCCTGACCCTATAGCAGAACTACTGCTGCAGAGCGGCCCAAAATCACATATATACACATGATTTTACATTTCCGGGTAAGGGGCGCGCGCCCTGACCTGTCGCACGTGTGACAGACCTCTCCCCTGTCAGTGATACTCAGCGATCGCCGGGTGCTGGCGGGGAATCTCTGGACGGGACCCGGCGATCGACATCTGTAGCTGCCACCACTGCTGGCGGCTTCAGATGTCGATCGCCGGGTCCCAGCCGGAGATTCCCCACCAGCACCCAGCGATAGCCGAGTTTCAGTGACAGGGGAGAGGTCTGCGAGTAAACAACACAGGTCTCTCTCCTGCCAGCAAGGACATGCTGCTTTGTATCTCTCTGCACAGCATGTCTCCCTAGTAACACACACAGCACACAGTTAACCCTTTGATCGCCCCAGATGTTAACCCCTTCCTGTCCTTAGTACAGTGTCAGGGATTTTTTATTAGCACTGATCACTGTATTGGTGTCACTGGGGATGTCGGTGACACCAAGTCAGTCCCCCCCCGTCAGAATTCCCACCACAGTCCCGCTATATGTCACTGATCGCCGCCATTACTAGTAAAAACAAAACAAAAAATCCAAGTATATTTGCCATTTGTAGACGCTATAACGTTCACATATTTACAATTAATTTACACGTAGTGGGATTTTTTTCAGCAAAGACATGGAGCGGGATACAATGTTTGCCGAAATTTGATTTTTTTTTTTACTGGATATGTTTGATAGCAAAAAAGTAAATTTTTAAAAAATTGTTTTTAGCACAAAAAAATAAAAAAAAGCACAGATGATCAAATACCACCGAAAGAAAGCTCCATTTGTGGGGGAAAAAGGACATAAAATTCATTTGGGTGCAGCGTCGCATGACCGTGCAATTGTCAGTTAAAGTAAAGTGGCGCCATATCGCAAAAAATGGCCCAGTCAGGAAGGGGGGGTGGGGGTGATCCTCTGGAGTTTGCATTCTCATGCACTGTACTCTCTTGGCTGCATCTCCTAGCTGTATATCTGATCTCCGTCCCCCCATCCCTCCCATAGGCCCTACCCTCTTCCACTCTGTACACTTTAATATCTCTTCCCCTCCTCCACTCTCTGCACACCGGTCCCCTCCTGCCGCTCTAAGGCCTCTGATCCCTGGGTTGCTCTCCTGCCGCCTCTGCCTTTTTCACCTGCCATCCGTCAGCCGTCTAAACTCTTGGTTTCCAAGAGGCCGCCAGCCTCCTAGCAACCGGAGACACATCCCTGACCCCATTCATCTGCTGGCTTTGAGATTCCCCAGCCAGTAAGTGAATGTAAATGAAGGGGAGGGGACATCGGCTTATGTCCTCACCCAAATGACAATGGCCACGCCCCTTGGCTTACCTTCACCCTTCGGCCGAGGAACATCCCGACCAGCAGCTGAACGAGGGCCAGGGATGCGTCTCTGGTTGCTAGGATACTGTCAGCTGTGTAGCAAACATCGTCCTAGCAACCAGTGATGCTTTTTAGTGCTGCCGGCACTCCGACCTCAGTGCACCCCCTTCTCCTTGGCGATGGATCCGTCTACCTTTCCAGACAGGTCCATGATTCCTGTCACTCGGACTGACACCAGAATTCATATGTCTTTGACACGCTGTGGACTCATTCATGCAACTGCATGAAAAGAAAATACTGTATATCATGGAAGAAAATACTGTATATCTGAAAAACTACAATTTGGGCCGTATTCAATATATTTCAAAAAGCATCATAAAGGAGGAAACCAAGTCTTTGGTCATGTCCATGGGTTCCGGACTTCAGGAAAAGCAACAGAAAGGAGGAAACCCAGTCTTTGGTCATGTCCATGGGTTACGGACTTCAGGAAAAGCATCAGAAAAGAGGAAACCCAGTCTTTGGTCATGTCCATGGGTTCCGGACTTCAGGCAAAGCATCAGAAAGGAGGAAACCCAGTCTTTGGTCGTGTCCATGGGTTCCGGACTTCAGGCAAAGCATCAGAAAGGAGGAAACCCAGTCTTTGGTCGTGTCCATGGGTTCCAGACTTCAGGAAAAGCATCAGAAAGGAGGAAACCCAGTCTTTGGTCATATCCATGGGTTCCGTACTTCAGGAAAAGCATCAGAAAAGAGGAAACCCAGTCTTTGGTCACGTCCATGGGTTCCGGACTTCAGGCAAAGCATCAGAAAGGAGGAAACCCAGTCTTTGGTCGTGTCCATGGGTTCCAGACTTCAGGAAAAGCATCAGAAAGATGGAAACCCAGTCTTTGGTCATATCCATGGGTTCCGTACTTCATGAAAAGCATCAGAAAAGAGGAAACCCAGTCTTTGGTCACGTCCATGGGTTCCGGACTTCAGGCAAAGCATCAGAAAGGAGGAAACCCAGTCTTTGGTCACGTCCATAGGTTCTGGACTTCAGGCAAAGCATCAGAAAGGAGGAAACACAGTCTTTGGTAATGTCCATGGGTTCCAGACTTCAGGCAAAGCATCAGAAAGGAGGAAACACAGTCTTTGGTCATGTCCATGGGTTCCAGACCTCAGGCAAAGCATGAGAAAGGAGGAAACCCAGTCTTTGGTCATATCCATGGGTTCCAGACCTCAGGAAAAGCATGAGAAAGGAGGAAACCCAGTCTTTGGTAATGTCCATGGGTTCCGGACTTCAGGCAAAGCATCAGAAAGGAGGAAACCCAGTCTTTGGTCATGTCCATGGGTTCCAGACTTCAGGCAGTCATTGCCAATAAAGGATTCTCAACAAAGTATTACAAATGAACATTTTATTTACAATTATATTCAATTGTCCAATGACATTTGAGCCGACGAAAATGGAGGGACTGTGTATAAAAATGGTTGCAGTTCCTAAAATTTGTACTTATATTTATGTTCAGCCCCTTGAATTAAAGCTGATTGTCTGCACTTCACATTCATTTGGATTGTTTCATTTTAATGTATTCTGGTGGCATACAGAGCCAAAAGTATGAAAATTGTGCCCAAATATATATGGACCTAACTGTATATCCTCCATCACCTAACACAAATAAATACATATAAATACTATCCAAATGTGGTAAAACTATACATTAAATTGACACCCTGACCCCTAACTGAAGAAGGGAAGATGAGAAGAAAAAAAAATATTATTATTATTATTAATAATAATAATAATAATAATAATACTGTATAATGCTCAAAAAATATCCAGAAATACACTATGTTGCCAGAAGTATTGGCCCCGCCCTCCCAATCATGTGATTCAGGTGTTCCAATCCCCTCCATGGACACCGGTGTATACGATCAAGCCCCTAGGCATGCAGACGGCTTCTACAAACATTGGTGAAAGAATGGGTCGCTCTCAGGAGCTCAGTGACTCCAAGCGTGGTCCCGTGATAGGTGGCCACCTGGGCAATAAGTCCATCCGTGACATTTCCTGGCTACTAAATATTCCACGCTCAACTGTTAGTGGGATTATAACAAAGTGGAAGCAACTGGGAACAACAGCCACTCAGCCACCAAGTGGTAGGCCACGTCACATGACAGGGCGGGGTCAGCGCATGCTGAAGCGCACAGTGCGCAGAAGTCGCCAACTGTCTGCAGAGTCAATAGCTAAAGACCTCCAAACTTGGTGTGGCCTTCAGATGAGCCCAACAACAGTGCGTAGAGAGCTTCATGGAATGGGTTTCCATGGCCGAGCAGCTGCATCCAAGCCTTACATCACCAAGTGCAATGCAAAGCGTCGGATGCCGTGGTGTAAAGCACGCTGCCACTTGACTCTAGAGCAGTGGAGACGTGTTCTCTGGAGTGACCAATCACGCTTCTCTGTCTGGCAATCCAATGAACGTGTCTGGGTTTGGTGGTTGCCAGGAGAACGGTACTTGCCTGACTGCATTGTGCCAAGTGTAAAGTTTGGTGGAGGGGGGACTACGGTGTGGGGGCGTTTTTCAGGGGTTGGGCTGGGCCCCCTAGTTCCAGTGAAGGGAACTCTTAAGGTGACATTTTGGACAATTTCATGCTCCCAACTTTGTGGGAAGAGTTTGGGGATGGCCCCTTCCTGTTCCAACATGACTGCCCACCAGTGCACAAAGTAAGGTCCATAAAGACATGGAGGAGCCAGTTTGGGGTGGAGGAACTTGACTGTCCTGCACAGAGTCCTGACCTCAACCCCATAGAACACCTTTGGGATGAATTAGAGCGGAGACTGTGAGCCAGGCCCCCTCCCCCGACATCAGTGCCTGACCTGAGAAATGTGCTTCTGGAAGAATGGTCCAACCTTCCCATAGACACCCTCCTAAACCTTGTGGACGGCCTTCCCAGAGGAGTTGAAGCTGTTATAGCTGCAAAGGGCGGGGCCAACTCAATATTGAACCCTACGGACTAAGACTGGGGGGCATTAAAGGTCATGTGCGGGGGAAAGGGCGGGGCCAACTCAATATTGAACCCTACGGACTAAGACTGGGAGGCATTAAAGGTCATGTGCGGGGGAAAGGGCGGGGCCAACTCAATATTGAACCCTACGGACTAAGACTGGGGGGCCATTAAAGGTCATGTGTGTGGAAAGGGTGGGGCCAACTCAATATTGAACCCTACGGACTAAGACTGGGAGGCATTAAAGGTCATGTGCGGGGGAAAGGGCGGGGCCAACTCAATATTGAACCCTACGGACTAAGACTGGGGGGGCATTACGACGTTACCAGGAACAGTAAAAAAAATCGGCCGATTTTCATCCTGTCTACAGCCGGCAAAAAGTGTCTCTGCAGAGAGCTCCGCTATTTCTTTGACATTTATAGCGGCTGCAACAATGTATCTATTTGTATCGGATACAGATGGTTTTATTCGGAAACAAATAGATACATTGTTGCAGCCGCTTCTTCTTCTTCTTCATCCTCTTCTTCTTCATCATCTTTTTCTTCTTCATCTTCTTCATCCTCTTCTTCTTCATCCTCTTCTTCTTCTTCATCTTCTTCTTCATCCTCTTCTTCTTCATCCTCTTCTTATTCTTCATCCTCTTCTTCTACTTCTTTGTCTTCTTCTTCTTCATCCTCTTCTTTTTCTTCATCCTCTTCTTCCTCTTCTTCTTCCTTCTTCTTCTTCACCCTCTTCTTCTTCTTCATCCTCTTCTTTTTCTTCATCCTCTTCTTCCTCTTCTTCTTCCTTCTTCTTCTTCATCCTCTTCTTCTTCTTCATCCTCTTCTTCATCCTCTTCTTCTTCCTTTTCTTCTTCTTTTTGTCTTCCTCTTGCAGGTCACGGCTCATGAGCAGATTTTTTTATCGGTAAAAAGATCGGGCAATTTGCCCATCATTGCCGCGAAAATCAGCCAATTTTTTTCCAACTTTACCGATAAAAAATATTGCCAAAATACCGAAAAACGGCCGACCTATTAACCCACTAACGATCCGAAAATCGGCCGATTTTCGACCCATCTATGACCTGCATAAGACTGGGGGGCCATTAAAGGTCATGTGTGTGGAAAGCAGGCGGCCCAATCCTTTTGGCAATTTGGCAATATAGTGTATATATACATACACACCTACATATATGTGTTTAGTCACTGCCATCCATATCCATGTGTATAAACACATATGTGTACCAATCCCCACATGTATATGTATACACAGATATATATATGACACACATTGCAGATATGTAGTATGAAGGTTTGTCCATCATGTGACATCAAATATACGTATAAATGTATGAATTCCGAGGAACATCTGATGTGTTCTGCCTCGTCTTCCCTGTAGGTGGCAGCAGAGTGTAAACAAAACTCAGCGGACTGCCCTGTCCTTCCCCGGGATGTGTCCCGACATGTCTGCACCAGAGGCGGACTGACAACTCATGGGGCCCCCGGGCAATAGGGGATCATGGGGCCCCTGGGCAATAGAGGATCATGGGGCCCCTGGGCAATAGGGGATCATGGGGCCCCCGGGCAATAGGGGATCATGGGGCCCCTGTGTCCTTGCCCAAACTCAAAAAAGCCTATGAAAAAGGTACCAGGGGCATCTCATGGGGCCCCCTACTGACCCAGGGCCCTCGGGCAGTGCCTGAGTTTCCAAATGGTCAGTCCACCCCTGATCTGCACTTTTTTATTTCTTCAGTGGGATTCACACTTCAAGCAGCAGATCGCACGTTCCTACTCTTTGTTGCGTGTTTCTCGTGCGTTTCTGTGCATTGCGCCTAGAGTGGCCCGTTTGCTTGCATGGGTGGCCCTTTGCGTGACAAACGCAGCAAAGAAGCTCCCAAACTAACTCCAGGCATCAGACTTTGCAAGCCGTGCGAAGCGCGCCGAAGAGTATCTGTAGCATTTGTCGCAGCACAGCACATCCGCTAACCGCATCAATGTCGCTTTCATCCCAAGTCGCACCAATGTCGCACTCATCCAAAGTCGCACCAATGTCGCACTCATCCAAAGTCGCACCAATGTCGCACTCATCCAAAGTCGCACCAAAGTCACACTCATCCAAAGTCACACCAAAGTCACACCAAAGTCACACCAATGTCGCATTCATCCAAAGTCACACCAAAGTCGCACTCATCCAAAGTCCCTTCAAAGTCGCACTCATCCAAAGTCGCACCAATGTCGCACTCATCCAAAGTCGCACCAAAGTCACACTCATCCAAAGTCACACCAAAGTCACACCAAAGTCACACCAAAGTCACACTCATCCAATGTCACACCAATGTTGCTTTATTCCAAAGTCACACCAAAGTCGCACTCATCCAAAGTCACACCAAAGTCACACCAAAGTCACACCAAAGTCGCACTCATCCAATGTCACACCAATGTTGCTTTAATCCAAAGTCACACCAAAGTCACACTCATCCAAAGTCGCACCAATGTCGCACTCATCCAAAGTCGCACCAATGTCGCACTCATCCAATGTCACACCAATGTTGCTTTAATCCAAAGTCACACCAATGTCGCACTCATCCAAAGTCGCACCAATGTCGCTTTCATCCAAAGTCGCACTCATCCAAAGTCGCACCACGGCTCGTTACACCCAAGGTATGCAGAATACCATCTCTGAACGCACAACACGTCCAACCTGGAAGCAGATGGGCTACAGCAGCAGAAGACCACACCGGGTAGCAAGGTGTATCTAATAAAGTGGCCAGTCAGTGTATCTGAATGTAATAAAACCTTTCCTCAGCCTGCAGCCGCTGTCATGTTCTGTAAAATGTAATATGGTAGATGGTGAAGGAAACCATCAGTGCCCATCAGTGCCTCCTCATCAGTGTCCATCAGTGCCACCTATCAGTGCCCATCAGTGCCACCTATCAGTGCCTCCTCATCAGTGCCCATCAGTGCCACCTATCAGTGCCCATCAGTACCTCCTCGTCAGTGCCCATCAGTGCCACCTATCAGTGCCCATCAGTGCCTCCTCATCAGTGCCCATCAGTGCCACCTATCAGTGCCCATCAGTGCCACCTATCAGTGCCCATCAGTGCCTCCTCATCAGTGCCCATCAGTGCAGCCTATCAGTGCCCATCAGTGCCTCCTCATCAGCGTCCATCAGTGCCACCTATCAGTGCCCATCAGTGCCTCCTCATCAGTGCCCATCAGTGCCTCCTCATCAGTGTCCATCAGTGCCACCTATCAGTGCCCATCAGTGCCTCCTCATCAGTGTCCATCAGTGCCTCCTCATCAGTGCCCATCAGTGCAGCCTATCAGTGCCCATCAGTGCCTCCTCATCAGCGTCCATCAGTGCCACCTATCAGTGCCCATCAGTGCCTCCTCATCAGTGCCCATCAGTGCCTCCTCATCAGTGTCCATCAGTGCCACCTATCAGTGCCCATCAGTGCCTCCTCATCAGTGTCCATCAGTGCCTCCTCATCAGTGTCCATCAGTGCCACCTATCAGTGCCCATCAGTGCCTCCTCATCAGTGCCCATCAGTGCAGCCTATCAGTGCCCATCAGTGCCTCCTCATCAGCGTCCATCAGTGCCACCTATCAGTGCCCATCAGTGCCTCCTCATCAGTGCCCATCAGTGCCTCCTCATCAGTGTCCATGAGTGCCACCTATCAGTGCCCATCAGTGCCTCCTCATCAGTGCCCATCAGTGCCTCCTCATCAGTGTCCATCAATGCCACCTATCAGTGCCCATCAGTGCCTCCTCATCAGTGTCCATCAGTGCCTCCTCATCAGTGCCTCCTCATCAGTGCCCATCAGTGCCACCTATCAGTCCTCATCAGTGCCCATCAGTGTCACCTATCAGTGCCCATCAGTGCCTCCTCATCAGTGTCCATCAGTGCAGCCTATCAGTGCCCATCACTGCAGCCTCATCAGTGCCCATCAGTGCCTCCTCATCAGTGCCCATCAGTGCCACCTATCAGTGCCCATCAGTGCCTCCTCATCAGTGCCCATCAGTGCCTCCTCATCAGTGCCCATCAGTGCAGCCTATCAGTGCCCATCAGTGCCTCCTTATCAGTGCCCATCAGCTCAGCCTATCAGTGCCCATCAGTGCCACCTATCAGTTTCCATCAGTGCAGCCTATCAGTGCCCATCAGTG
Source organism: Staurois parvus (assembly GCF_062004578.1). NCBI lineage: Eukaryota > Metazoa > Chordata > Amphibia > Anura > Ranidae > Staurois > Staurois parvus. The sequence continues at coordinate 64,629 of NW_028319384.1, forward strand.
CCACCTATCAGTGTCCATCAGTGCAGTCTATCAGTGCCCATCAGTGCAGCCTATCAGTGCCCATCAGTGCAGCCCCATTAGCGCACATCAGTGAAGAAGAAAAATCACTTATTTACAACATTTTATAACAAAAACTAAGAAAAAAACTTGTTTTTTTTCCAGAATTTTCAGTGGTTTTTGGTTTGTTTAGCAAAAAATAAAAATCCCCGAGGTGATGAAATACCACCAAAATAAAGCTCTATCTGTCTCAAAAAAATGATAAAAATGTCATATGGGTACAGTGTTGCATGACCGCGCAATTGTCATTCAAGTTGTGACAGCGCTGAAAGCTGGAAATTGTCCTGTAGGCAGGAAGGGGGTAGAAGTGTCCTGTAGGCAGGAAGGGGGTAGAAGTGTCCTGTAGGCAGGAAGGGGGTAGAAGTGTCCTGTAGGCAGGAAGGGGGTAGAAGTGCCCGGTAGGCAGGAAGGGGGTAGAAGTGCCGGTGGGCAGGAAGGGGGTAGAAGTGCCCGGTAGGCAGGAAGGGGGATAGAAGTGCCCTGTAGGCAGGAAGGGGGTAGAAGTGCCGGTGGGCAGGAAGGGGGTAGAAGTGCCCGGTAGGCAGGAAGGGGGATAGAAGTGCCCTGTAGGCAGGAAGGGGGTAGAAGTGCCCGGTAGGCAGGAAGGGGGTAGAAGTGCCCGGTAGGCAGGAAGGGAGTAGAAGTGCCCGGTGGGCAGGAAGGGGTAGAAGTGCCCTGTAGGCAGGAAGGGGGTAGAAGTGCCAGGTGGGTAGGAAGGGGGTAGAAGTGCCCGGTGGGCAGGAAGGGGGTAGAAGTGCCCTGTAGGCAGGAAGGGGGTAGAAGTGCCCTGTAGGCAGGAAGGGGGTAGAAGTGCCCGGTAGGCGTGAAGGGGGTAGAAGTGCCCGGTAGGCAGGAAGGGGGTGACAGTGCCCGGTAGACAGGAAGGGGGTAGAAGTGCCCGTTAGGCGGGAAGGGGGTAGAAGTGCCCTGTAGGCCGTAAGAGGGTAGAAGTGCCCTGTAGGCAGGGAAGGGGGTAGAAGTGCCCTGTAGGCAGGGAGGGGGTAGAAGTGCCCGGTGGGCAGGAAGGGGGTAGAAGTGCCCTGTAGGCAGGGAGGGGGTAGAAGTGCCCGGTGGGCAGGAAGGGGGTAGAAGTGCCCTGTAGGCAGGGAGGGGGTAGAAGTGCCCTGTAGGCAGGAAGGGGGTAGAAGTGCCCGGTGGGCAGGAAGGGGGTAGAAGTGCCCTGTAGGCAGGAAGGGGGTAGAAGTGCCCTGTAGGCAGGAAGGGGGTAGAAGTGCCCGGTAGGCAGGAAGGGGGTAGAAGTGCCGGTAGGCAGGAAGGGGGTAGAAGTGCCCGGTGGGCAGGAAGGGGTAGAAGTGCCCTGTAGGCAGGAAGGGGGTAGAAGTGCCAGGTGGGCAGGAAGGGGGTAGAAGTGCCCGGTGGGCAGGAAGGGGGTAGAAGTGCCCTGTAGGCAGGAAGGGGGTAGAAGTGCCCGGTAGGCAGGAAGGGGGTAGAAGTGCCCGGTAGGCAGGAAGGGAGTAGAAGTGCCCGGTGGGCAGGAAGGGGTAGAAGTGCCCTGTAGGCAGGAAGGGGGTAGAAGTGCCAGGTGGGCAGGAAGGGGGTAGAAGTGCCCGGTGGGCAGGAAGGGGGTAGAAGTGCCCTGTAGGCAGGAAGGGGGTAGAAGTGCCCGGTAGGCAGGAAGGGGGTAGAAGTGCCCGGTAGGCAGGAAGGGGGTGACAGTGCCCGGTAGACAGGAAGGGGGTAGAAGTGCCCGGTAGGCGGGAAGGGGGTAGAAGTGCCCTGTAGGCCGGAAGAGGGTAGAAGTGCCCTGTAGGCAGGGAAGGGGGTAAAAGTGCCCTGTAGGCAGGGAGGGGGTAGAAGTGCCCGGTGGGCAGGAAGGGGGTAGAAGTGCCCTGTAGGCAGGGAGGGGGTAGAAGTGCCCGGTGGGCAGGAAGGGGGTAGAAGTGCCCTGTAGGCAGGAAGGGGGTAGAAGTGCCCTGTAGGCAGGAAGGGGGTAGAAGTGCCCGGTAGGCAGGAAGGGGGTAGAAGTGCCCTGTAGGCAGGAAGGGGGTAGAAGTGTCCGGTGGGCAGGAAGGGGGTAGAAGTGCCCTGTAGGCAGGAAGGGGGTAGAAGTGCCCGGTGGGCAGGAAGGGGGTAGAAGTGCCCTGTAGGCAGGAAGGGGGTAGAAGTGCCCGGTAGGCAGGAAGGGGATAGAAGTGTCCTGTAGGCAGGGAAGGGGGTAGAAGTTCCCTGTAGGCAGGAAGGGGGTAGAAGTGTCCAGTGGGCAGGAAGGGGGTAGAAGTGCCCTGTAGGCGGGAAGGGGGTAGAAGTGTCCTGTAGGCAGGAAGGGGGTAGAAGTGTCCAGTGGGCAGGAAGGGGGTAGAAGTGCCCTGTAGGCGGGAAGGGGGTAGAAGTGTCCTGTAGGCAGGAAGGGGGTAGAAGTGTCCAGTGGGCAGGAAGGGGGTAGAAGTGCCCTGTAGGCGGGAAGGGGGTAGAAGTGCCTGGTAGGCAGGAAGGGGGTAGAAGTGTCCAGTAGGCAGGAAGGGGATAGAAGTGCCCTGTAGGCAGGAAGGGGGTAGAAGTGCCCTGTAGGCAGGAAGGGGGTAGAAGTGCCCTGTAGGCAGGAAGGGGGTAGAAGTGCCCTGTAGGCAGGAAGGGGGTAGAAGTGTCCGGTGGGCAGGAAGGGGGTAGAAGTGTCCGGTGGGCAGGAAGGGGGTAGAAGTGCCCTGTAGACAGGAAGGGGGTAGAAGTGCCCCGTAGGCAGGAAGGGGGTAGAAGTGCCCGGTAGGCAGGAAGGGGGTAGAAATGCCCGGTGGGCAGGAAGGGGGTAGAAGTGCCCTGTAGGCAGGAAGGGGGTAGAAGTGCCCGGTGGGCAGGAAGGGGGTAGAAGTGTCCTGTAGGCAGGAAGGGGGTAGAAGTGCCCGGTGGGCAGGAAGGGGGTAGAAGTGTCCTGTAGGCAGGAAGGGGGTAGAAGTGCCCTGTAGGCAGGAAGGGGGTAGAAGTGTCCTGTAGGCAGGAAGGGGGTAGAAGTGCCCTGTAGGCAGGAAGGGGGTAGAAGTGCCCTGTAGGCAGGAAGGGGGTAGAAGTGTCCTGTAGGCAGGAAGGGGGTAGAAGTGCCCTGTAGGCAGGAAGGGGGTAGAAGTGCCCTGTAGGCAGGAAGGGGGTAGAAGTGCCCTGTAGGCAGGAAGGGGGTAGAAGTGTCCTGTAGGCAGGAAGGGGGTAGAAGTGCCCTGTAGGCAGGAAGGGGGTAGAAGTGGCCGGTAGGCAGGAAGGGGGTAGAAGTGCCCGGTAGGCAGGAAGGGGTGACAGTGCCCTGTAGGCGAGGGGTTAAAAACCTGAGTTTTCAGCGTTTTTGTATTAGCCGCATTTTTTCACGTTTGGTAGCATTTTTAGAGGTTTTTTTTTAGCAAAAAAAAAATTTCTATTCTTAGTTAAAAAAAACTTCCAAAAAAACGCTGGTTTGCTGCGATTTTCAGTTAGAGTGTTTTTACAGCAAAAAAAAACTCCTCTAGAAGCCCGCTAGTCCTGGTTTTTTTTCCAGCCAAAAAACGTCCCTGCCAAAAATCGTTGATTCCAGTCTGTGTGTGTATGGGCACATAGGATAACATGCTGGGGGGTTACCGGCTGGAGAAAAAAAAAATGTCAAAAGCCAAAAACAGCCGCTGTAAAAATGTCCCGTGTGCGTGAGGACGATAGAGATGCAGACCCTGCCACTTTCCTCAATAGAACACTGATTGATCGTTATAAAATCGCTCCCGTTCACATTCACTCTGCATATGGAGGGACACAGAGAAACAAACAGATATTTCTCCAGAATAACAAAAGGTAGGAATCTGCAACAAAGTGTGTTCAAATCCCTGCAATTTTTTTTTTTTGCCCAACAAAAGTGGAGTTATGCAGACCATAGACGGGTAAAAAATCGGCTGTTAGTTTTAAAAAAAAAAACGAAAAATCAGTCGTTCAATCGGCTGATGTTACCACCAACGGTAAAAAAATCGGCAGATTTTTGTCCCGTCTACGGCCGGCATTTAGTTACTTCTGTCCCTGCAGAGAGCTCCGCTATTGTATTTGCCATGAAAAAGTCTTGCGGTTGCAACAATGTATCCATTTGTATCCATTTCGGATACAGATGTTTTTATTCGGATACAAATAGATACATTGTTGCAACCGCAAGACTTTCATGTAAAATATAATAGCGGAATGGAATTCTTCTTCCTCTTCTTCTTTTTCGTCTTCCTCTTTCTTCTTCTTTCTTTCTTCTTCTTTTTCTTCTTCTTTCTTCTTCTTCTTTCTTCCTTCTTCTTTCTTCTTCTTTCTTCTTCTTCTTTCTTCCTTCTTCTTTCTTCTTCTTTTTCTTCTTCTTTCTTCTTTATTCCTTCTTCTTTCTTCTTTATTCCTTCTTCTTTCTTCTTCTTCCTTCTTCTTCTTTCTTCTTCTTCCTTCTTCTTTCTTCTTCTACTTCTTTCTTCCTTCTTCTTCCTTCTTCTTCTTCTTTCTTCTCCTTCTTCTTCTTCCTTCTTCTTCTTCTTTCTTCTTCTTCTTCATCTTCCTTCTTCTTCTTCCTTCTTTTTCTTCTTTCTTCTTCTTCTGTCATCTTCTTTTTTTTCTTCTCCTTCTTCTACTTTCCCCTTCTTTTTCTTCTTTTTCTTTTTATCATCTTCTTCTTTTTCTTCTTCTTGCAGGTCACGGCTCATGCGTAGATTTTTTTGCCCATCATTGCCGGGAAAATTGGCCGATCGTCAAAATTGGCCGATCGTCAAAATCGGTCGCAAATTTTCCAGCTTTACTGATAAAAAAAATGTGCCAAAACTCTGAAAAACATCCGACCAATGAACTCACAGACAGGTCTAATTGGCCGATTTTCGACTCATCTATGGCCTGCATTACTCTTGCAATCAGTTGGTGTCTGTGTGTATAAATGGAAGCGCTGGCCCGGCAGGCAGGGGGGTTGAAGGTCGGCCCATGATGGATGATGGGAGAAGGTCTCGGCCAGCGTGTCATCTTTCTATGAGCTGCAGGAGAAGGAATGAGACTTCTGGAGGCCGGGTTCTATTTCCAGCATGTTACATCTCCAGACTGGGGGCTCCTATTTCTCAGGGGACGTCCCCTCTCCTTATAGTTGTGTCGCTCGCAGGGTGGGGTGTCGCTATCAAAGTATCACATGAGCTGAAGAAAGACAGAAGTTGATGTATGAAGGTAACTAACACCCCAGTCACATCATAACTGTTTATTTTTTTAATGGTTGAACTGGATGGACTTTTGTCTTTTTTTCAGCCAGACTAACTATGTAATTGGTATCAGTGGGAGGAATAGTGTTCCATAATTGGTATCAGTGGATGCGGGGTCCGGGGAGAGCAGATATAGTGAATGCGGGGTCCGGGGAGAGCGGATATAGTGAATGCGGGGTCCGGGGAGAGCGGATATATTGAATGCGGGGTCCGGGGAGAGCGGATATAGTGAATGCGGGGTCCGGGGAGAGCGGATATATTGAATGCGGGGTCCGGGGAGAGCGGATATAGTGAATGCGGGGTCCGGGGAGAGCGGATATAGTGAATGCGGGGTCCGGGGAGAGCGGATATAGTGAATGCGGGGTCCGGGGAGAGCGGATATAGTGAATGCGGGGTCCGGGGAGAGCGGATATAGTGAATGCGGGGTCCGGGGAGAGCGGATATACTGAATGCGGGGTCCGGGGAGAGCAGATATAGTGAATGCGGGGTCCGGGGAGAGCGGATATAGTGAATGCGGGGTCCGGGGAGAGGGGATATAGTGAATGCGGGGTCCGGGGAGAGCGGATATAGTGAATGCGGGGTCCGGGGAGAGGGGATATAGTGAATGTGGGGTCCGGGGAGAGCGGATATAGTGAATGTGGGGTCCGGGGAGAGCGGATATATTGAACTCGGGGTCCCGGGAGAGCAGATACAGTGAATGCGGGGTCCGGGGAGAGCGGATATAGTGAATGCGGGGTCTGGGGAGAGCGGATATATTGAATGCGGGGTCCGGGGAGAGCGGATATAGTGAATGCGGGGTCCGGGGAGAGCGGATATAGTGAATGCGGGGTCTGGGGAGAGCGGATATAGTGAATGTGGGGTCCGGGGAGAGCGGATATAGTGAATGCGGGGTCTGGGGAGAGCAGATATATTGAATGCAGGGTCTGGGGAGAGCGGATATAGTGAATGCGGGGTCCGGGGAGAGTGGATATAGTGAATGCGGGGTCTGGGGAGAGAGGATATAGTGAATGCGGGGTCCGGGGAGAGCGGATATAGTGAATGCGGGGTCCGGGGAGAGCGGATATAGTGAATGCGGGGTCTGGGGAGAGCGGATATAGTGAATGCAGGGTCTGGGGAGAGCGGATATAGTGAATGCAGGGTCTGGGGAGAGCGGATATAGTGAATGCGGGGTCTGGGGAGAGCGGATATAGTGAATGCGGGGTCTGGGGAGAGCGGATATAGTGAATGCGGGGTCCGGGGAGAGCGGATATAGTGAATGCGGGGTCCGGGGAGAGCGGATATAGTGAATGCGGGGTCCGGGGAGAGCAGATATATTGAATGCGGGGTCTGGGGAGAGCGGATATAGTGATTTCGGGTCCGGGGAGCGTGTTTGTAGAACCTTCAGTAGGTCCTGGACAGTTCATGACACCGGAGTGAACTATTGATTAGCTCAGGCCGATGTTGTATTTGATTTGGTGATCAGACTGAGCGCGGGTTCACACCGGATCTGACTGGAGTCACATGATTTCATAGTCGGATGGCAGTGCGACTTCACAGGCTTTCATGCACAGATGCGAGTTGCACCCCCAATCGGCAATAGCAGCCCAGGAAGCACTTTTCTCATCAGTGTGATTCCGGTGATGTCAGAGTTGCGCCGATTGGAACTGTTTCATTGTCGATCATTGGATGAGATTTGTCATGTGATTTAAATGGTCAGATCACATGACAGTTCACATCAGTGTGAACAAGGGTTACATTTTCATCACTCTCAGATCCACCAATCCCATTAGCAGTGTCGGGACAAGATCATCCAGTGCCCAGGACCCTGCCGCTGTCACCCTGGTAACAGAAGGAGGGCACCCTCACCCCATACTGTAATCCATTGTGCCTGGGGCAGCCGCCCCTCCTGCCCGCCCCTTGTCCTGGCCCTGCCCACTAGGTCATCTCGGGGACACCGTTCACAAATCTACATTGCAGCAGTTTAGTTGTAAAACAGCACAGGGGACCTAAATCACAGGAATCAGCACAGGGGACCCAAATCACAGGTATCAACACAGGGGACCCAAATAACAGGAGTCAGCACAGGGGACCCAAATCACAGGAATCAGCACAGGGGACCCAAATAACAGGAGTCAGCACAGGGGACCCAAATCACAGGAATCAACACAGGGGACCCAAATAACAGGAGTCAGCACAGGGGACCCAAATCACAGGAATCAGCACAGGGGACCCAAATAACAGGAGTCAGCACAGGGGACCCAAATCACAGGAATCAGCACAGGGGACCCAAAAAACAGGAGTCAGCACAGGGGACCCAAATAACAGGAATCAGCACAGGGGACCCAATTTACAGGAATCATCACAGGGGACCCAAATCACAGGAATCAGCACAGGGGACCCAAATAACAGGAGTCAGTACAGGGGACCCAAATAACAGGAGTCAGCACAGGGGACCCAAATAACAGGAGTCAGCACAGGGAACCCAAATAACAGGAGCCAGCACAGGGGACCCAAATAACAAGAAACAGCACCGGGGACCCAAATAACAGGAGTCAGCACAGGGGACCCAAATAACAGGAGTCAGCACCAGGGACCCAAATAAAAGGAGTCAGCACAGGGGACCCAAATCACAGGAATAAGCACAGGGGACCCAAATAACAGGAGTCAGCACAGGAGACCCAAATAACAGGAGTCAGCACCGGGGACCCAAATAATAGGGGTCAGCACAGGGGACTTAAAATAATAGGAGTCAGCACCAGGGACCTAAGTAACAGGAGTCAGCACAGGGGACCCAAATCACAGGAATAAGCACAGGGGACCCAAATAACAGGAGTCAGCACCGGGGACCCAAATTATTATTATTATTATTATTATTATACAGTATTTATAAAGCGCCAATAGTTCGCTCAGCGCTGTACATTACAAAGGGAGACAGAACATGTGACAGAACAATACCAATACAATGCAAAACATGAGGGGATCGAGGGCCCTGCTCTTTTGAGCTTACAATCTAGGAGGGAGGGGGTGGTGGCACAGGAGGAGATAGCTGTGGGGGATGGAGTGGTAGGAAGAGTGGAGGAGGGAGGCAAGTTAGCAGGGGGTGGGGTAGGCTTCCCTGAAGAGATGGGTTTTCAGGGTGCGCCTAAAGGAGAGGAGAGTAGGTGATAATCTGATGGGTTGGGGCAGGGAGTTCCAGAGGATGGGTGACACCCTGGAGAAGTCCTGGAGGCGGGCATGGGAGGAGGAGACCAGGGAACTAGAGAGAAGGAGGTCTTGTGAGGAGCGGAGTGTGCGTGCTGGGTGGTACTTGGATATTAGGTCAGTGATGTAGTAACAGGAGTCAGCACAGGGGACCCAAATCACAGGAGTCACCTGCCTACCCACTCCGACGGTAATACCCTGGATCTTGTCTTCTCCAACCGCTGCGCTCCCCACAACCTCACTAACACCCCCTTCCCTCTCTCTGACCACAACCTGATTACCTTCTCTATCTCCTCGTCCTCCAACGCCTACCCCTCCAAATGTCACACTACTACCAGCCATGACCTCCGCAACCTTAACCCTGCCCCCCTCCACTCTGCAGCTGATCAACTCCACGACCGCATCCTCCCCCTGTCCTGCCCCGACTTGGCTATGACTGCCTAAAACAACGTGCTGTCAACAGTCCTTGACTCACTAGCGCCTTTAACCACACGCAACATCAGACCCCGACCGCTCCAGCCGTGGCAGACTGATCACACCAAAACCCTCAAACGACACAGTCGTGCCCTGGAGCGACTATGGCGCAAAACCAAATCCCAACAAGCCTTCACCCGCTACAAATCTGCTTTCCGCACCTACACCTCCTCCCTCCACGCAGCCAAACAAGCCTACTTCCTGATCCTCATCAAGGCCCTCTCCTCCAATCCTCACCGACTCTTCTCCACCTTCAACTCTCTACTCTCGCCACCCCCACCTCCACCCAGCACCTCACTCACTGCCCTTGAGATTGCCAATCACTTCAAAAACAAGATTGACACAATTCGCAAGGACATCGCCGCAACTCACACACCCTATCAACCCGTCCCCTCACACAGCTACCCCCTCATCCCCCCTCCCCTTCGACATTACCCGCAGGGACTTCGTCAATGCTCAAACTCCCTCCAACCCCGTTCCCCCTCACTCAACTACCCCCTCATCACCCCTCTCCCACGGCCCCACCACTGCTCTGACCCCCACTTCCACCCCACCCTACATTCCTCATACTGAAGCTCCCCCAACACTCTGCACCTTTGACCTTACTACCATCGAGGAAGTCTCCAAGATCCTCTCTGATGCCCGCCTCACCACCTGCCCCCTCGACCCTATCCCCTCACAACTCCTACGACCTCCTTCCCCCTCCATCCTACGCTCCCTCACCCACATCTTCAATCTCTCCCTCTCCTCAGGCACTTTCCCCTCCCCTCTGAAACATGCACACATCACCCCCATACTTAAAAAGCCCTCCCTGGACCCCAATGACCCGAACAACCTCAGACCCATCTCCCTGCTACCATTTACATCTAAACTCCTCGAGCGCCTCGTCTACACCCGCCTATGCTCTCACCTCAACGACAACAACCTCCTCGATCCCCTACAGTCCGGCTTCCGTCCCCTACACTCCACCGAAACCGCCTTACTCAAACTCTCCAACGACCTGCTAATCGCCAAAGCTAATGGCCACTATTCAGTGCTCCTACTCCTTGACCTCTCTGCGGCCTTCGACACAGTCGACCACCCCCTCCTCCTCATAATACTACACTCCCTCGGCCTCAGAGACTCTGCTCTCTCCTGGCTCTCATCCTACCTGTCACAACGCTCTTTCAGCGTTACCTATAATGCTACCACCTCCCCCTCACTCCCCCTCTCTGTTGGGGTCCCTCAAGGCTCCGTCCTTGGGCCCCTTCTCTTCTCCATCTATACCTCCTCCCTTGGCCAACTCATACACTCTCATGGCTTCAACTATCACCTCTATGCCGACGACACACAAATCTATCTCTCAACCCCCCACCTCACCCCCTCAGTCTCCGCCCGAATCACACACCTACTGAGCGACATATCAGACTGGATGTCGCTCCACTTCCTTAAACTGAACCTCTCCAAGACCGAGCTCCTAGTCTTCCCCCCAGCCTGGACCCCCCCCCCATTGACTTCTCCATCACATCCAACAACGCCACCATCAAACCCACCCCGCAGGCCAGAGTACTTGGTGTCATTCTGGACTCCAACCTATCCTTCCATCCCCAGATCCAATCGCTGACAAACTCGTGCAGACTCCACCTCCGCAACATCGCCAAAATCCGCACGTTTCTAACCCCAGAAACCACTAAACAGCTCATCCACTCCCTCATCATATCACGACTTGACTACTGCAACTCCCTCCTCACTGGCCTGCCTCGCCACAGGCTATCCCCGCTTCAGTCCATCCTGAATACGGCTGCCAGACTCATTCACCTTTCCAACCGCTCCGTTTCCTCCACCCCCCTCTGCCAATCCCTCCACTGGCCTCCACTCAGTGTCCTCCACCCCCCTCTGCCAATCCCTCCACTCAGTGTCCGCCACCCCCCTCTGCCAATCCCTCCACTGGCTTCCGATTGCGCAACGGATCAAATTCAAAATCCTAACACTGACGTACAAAGCCGTCCACCATACTGCCCCGAACTACATCACTGACCTAATATCCAAGTACCGCCCAACATGCACACTCCGCTCCTTACAAGACCTCCTTCTCTCTAGTTCCCTGGTCTCCTCCTCCCATGCCCGCCTCCAGGACTTCTCCAGGGTGTCACCCATCCTCTGGAACTCCCTGCCCCAACCCATCAGATTATCACCTACTCTCCTCTCCTTTAGGCGCACCCTGAAAACCCATCTCTTCAGGGAAGCCTACCCCACCCCCTGCTAACTTTCCGACCTCCTCCAGTCCTCCTACCACTCCATCCCCCACAGCTAACTCCTCCTGTACCACTATCCCCTCCCTCCTAGATTGTAAGCTCCAAGGAGCAGGGCCCTCAATCCCCTCATGTTTTGCATTGTATTGGTATTGTTCTGTCACATGTTCTGTCCCCCTCTGTAATGTACAGTGCTGAGCAAACTATTGGAGCTTTATAAATACTGTATAATAATAATAATAATAATAATAATAATATAATAATAATAATACCCACCCTAATAAAGAATGAGAAAAAAAGGATTTCCTGTCAGAAGCATTTTTCCCTCAATCCCTCCTACTTGGTAGCATAGCTAGATGAGGAAGACATATTGGGGTCCCCGCTGTAACATGGACCTCTTAGAGAAGTCCTCCATTCAGAAGAATAGGTTTGATGTTGAGTTCTCTATCCGGATGAGTTGTAGAATCTTCGGCTCTGTCCCACCACTTATCCAGGGACAAGGAGAAATTCCAGGTCATGTGACATCATACTGTCTGCAGTCCAAGGGCCCGCGTCCCAACAATTACCAGGAAATCCTTGGAAGCTCCTGAGATGTGAAATCTGAAAATCCCCGTCCGATCCCCGTCTTGGAAGGCGCTCCATTCCGCTCTCTTCTTCTCAAACAGGTTTTTATACTTTTTTTTTTTCATTTTACACCGTTAGTTTTTCTGGACGAGATTTGAGGGTCTACACACTTGTTCTTGCTGCAAGCATTATAGATACAGGTGCAGGAACTCCCCCTTCTGAGTCACCCCTTGTACCTACCTCCCAGTACTGTCCCTTGGTTCCACCCCCTACCCACCTCCGAGCACCATCCCTTGGCTCCTTTCCCTACCCACCTCCCAGTACTGTCCATTGATTCCAACCCCCTACCCACCTCTGAACACGTCCCTTGGTTCCACCCCCTACCCACCTCCGAGCACAGTCCCTTGGCTCCACCTCATACCCACTTCCCAGTACTGTCCCTTGGTTCCACCCCCTACCCACCTCCGAGCACAGTCCCTTGGCTCCACCCCCTACCCACCTCCCAGTACTGTCCCTTGGTTCCACCCCCTACCCACTTCCGAGCACAGTCCCTTGGCTCCACCTCCTACCCACCTCCCACTACTGCCCCTTGGTTCCACCCCCTACCCACCTCCGAGCACAGTCCCTTGGCTCCACCTCCTACCCACCTCCCACTACTGTCCCTTGGTTCCACCCCCTACCCACCTCCGAGCACCGTCCCTTGGTTCCACCCCTACCCACCTCCCAGTACTGTCCCTTTGCTCCACCTCCTACCCACCTCCCAGTATTGTCCCTTGGATCCACCCCCTACCCACTTCCGAGGACCGTCCCTTGGCTCCACCTCCTACCCACCTCCCAGTACTGTCCCTTGGTTCCACCCCCTACCCACCTCCGAGCACCATCCCTTGGCTCCTTTCCCTACCCACCTCCCAGTACTGTCCATTGATTCCAACCCCCTACCCACCTCTGAACACGTCCCTTGGTTCCTCCCCCTACCCACCTCCGAGCACCGTCCCTTGGTTCCACCCCCTACCCACCTCCCAGTACTGTCCCTTGGTTCCACCCTCTACCCACCTCCGAGCACCGTCCCTTGGTTCCATCCCCTACCCACCTCCCAGTACTGTCCCTTGGTTCCACCCCCTACCCACTTCCGAGGACCGTCCCTTGGCTCCACCTCCTACCCACCTCCCAGTACTGTCCCTTGGTTCCACCCCCTACCCACCTCCAAGCACAGTCCCTTGGCTACACCTCCTACCCACTTCCCAGTACTGTCCCTTGGTTCCACCCCCTACCCACCTCCGAGCACAGTCCCTTGGCTCCACCTCCTACCCACCTCCCAGTACTGTCCCTTGGTTCCACCCCCTACCCACCTCCGAGCACCATCCCTTGGCTCCTTTCCCTACCCACCTCCCAGTACTGTCCATTGATTCCAACCCCCTACCCACCTCTGAACACGTCCCTTGGTTCCTCCCCCTACCCACCTCCGAGCACCGTCCCTTGGTTCCACCCCCTACCCACCTCCCAGTACTGTCCCTTGGTTCCACCCTCTACCCACCTCCGAGCACCGTCCCTTGGTTCCACCCCCTACCCACCTCCCAGTACTGTCCCTTGGTTCCACCCCCTACCCACTTCCGAGCACAGTCCCTTAGCTCCACCTCCTACCCACCTATAAGCACCATCCTTTGGCTCCACCTCCTACCCACCTCCAGGTACTGTCCCTTGGTTCCACCAGAAACAATATACTCTGCTGGCAACAATAGATCCCTTGAGCAAAAATAGTTCCCCAATAACAATAGACCCCCCCCCCCCCCGGAACAAAAAGGCATTCATGACAGTTAAAATGATTGCTGTTACAAGTAATCACTGTGGTAACACAGAACTACTCCGCTCACAGAATGTGTAAAAAAAAAATGGTGAAAAAAAATGTTAAAATGAGCAACCTTAATGACTTGGAGAGGATCTGCCAAGAGGAGTGGGCCAAAATCCCTCCTGAGATGTGTGCGAACCTGGGGGCCAACTCCAGGAAACATCTGACCTCTGTGATTGCCAACAAGGGATTTGCCACCAAGTACTAAGTCATGTTTTGTGAAGGGGATCAAATCCTTCTTTCCCTCATGAACATGCAGATCAGTCATCATTTGTTAGACGCATTTCTGCTGAATTTGTTGTTGTATTCTGTCTCTCAGTGTTACACCGAACATTCCATTGTTAGACCGATCATTTCTGTGTGAGGGGCGAACATTCCATTGTTAGACCGATCATTTCTGTGTGAGGGGCGAACATTCCATTGTTAGACCGATCATTTCTGTGTGAGGGGCGAACATTCCATTGTTAGACCGATCATTTCTGTGTGAGGGGCGAACATTCCATTGTTAGACCGATCATTTCTGTGTGAGGGGCGAACATTCCATTGTTAGACCGATCATTTCTGTGTGAGGGGCGAACATTCAGCATCAGCCGGGGAGCAAATACACATTTCCTTCACTGTAGTTATCTAATCATTCTTTGAAGTTTCATTCTGGTTTCTGGTGGAATTCATTGAAATGTAAATGGAGATTCATACCATCATGTGACTTCCCATTGTTCCCATAGATAGGGATGTTCCCTGCTGGAGGTGTAAATCCCATTCTAACACCAGAAATCCCCCTGTGACACCATGAGACTTCTAATAACAAAATACACATTCAATATATATGACTTCATCAAAACGAAATGTTTGATATATAAAATGGCTGTTCCATTTTCCCTCACAACACCATCAATGGAGCCCAATGACACCAACGATGGGGCACTATTCCTTCCACTGACACCAATGATGGGGCACTATTCCTCCCACTGACACCAATGATGGGGCACTATTCCTCCCGCTGACACCAACGATGGGGCACTATTCCTTCCACTGACACCAACGATGGGGCACTATTCCTCCCACTGATACCAACGATGGGGCACTATTCCCCCCACTGACACCAACGATGGGGCACTATTCCTCCCACTGATACCAATGATGGGGCATGATGGTCACTATGCCTCCCCCTGACACCAATGATGGTCACTATTCCTCCCACTGACACCAATGTTGGGGCACTATTCCTCCCACTGATACCAATGATGGGGCACTATTCCTCCCACTGATACCAATGATGGGGCAGTATTCCTTCCACTGACACCAACGATGGGGCACTATTCCTCCCCACTGACACCAATGATGAGGCACTATTCCCCCCACTAATACCAATGATGGGGCACTATTCCTCCCGCTGACACCAATGATGGGGCACTATTCCTCCCACTGACACCAATGATGGGGCACTATTCCCCCCACTAATACCAATGATGGGGCACTATTCCTCCCGCTGACACCAACGATGGGGCACTATTCCTCCCACTGACACCAACGATGGAGCACTATTCCTCCCACTGATACCAACGATGGGGCACTATTCCCCCCGCTGACACCAACGATGGGGCACTATTCCTCCCGCTGATACCAATGATGGGGCATGATGGTCACTATGCCTCCCACTGACACCAATGTTGGGGCACTATTCCTTCCACTGACACCAACGATGGGGCACTATTCCTCCCACTGACACCAACGATGGGGCACTATTCCTCCCACTGATACCAACGATGGGGCACTATTCCTCCCACTGATACCAACGATGGGGCACTATTCCTCCCACTGATACCAACGATGGGGCACTATTCCTCCCCCTGACACCAATGATGGTCACTATTCCTCCCACTGACACCAATGTTGGGGCACTATTCCTCCCACTGACGCCAATGATGGTCACTATTCCTCCCACTGACACCAATGATGGGGCACTATTCCTCCCACTGACACCAATGATGGGGCACTATTCCTCCCACTGACACCAACGATGGGGCACTATTCCTCCCACTGATACCAATGATGGGGCACTATTCCTCCCACTGACACCAACGATGGGGCACTATTCCTCCACTGACACCAATGATGGGGCACTATTCCTCCACTGACACCAATGATGGGGCACTATTCCTCCCACTGACACCAACGATGGGGCACTATTCCTCCCACTGACACCAATGATGGGGCACTATTCCTCCCACTGACACCAACGATGGGGCACTATTCCTCCCACTGACACCAATGATGGGACACTATTCCTCCCACTGACACCAATGATGGGGCACTATTCCTCCCACTGACACCAACGATGGGGCACTATTCCTCCCACTGACACCAATGATGGGGCACTATTCCTCCTCACACATTGTAAAACACAATTGGTTCACCGCCGAAAAACAAAAAAAAGGCAGGCGAGCCACTTTGGTGCGTTTGTGGCCGCCCTGCGCTAATGTGGTACAGAAAACAAAAAACGTAAATAATTAATAAGCAGTCATTGATATATTCACCATATATGGACACGGCCCCTCCCCGGACTCCTCCCCTACACACTGGGAACCCACGTGTGTGGCTGAACACGGGAGGCGGGGCCACGTCCACGTTTTACCATGGATAGAGGCGGGGCAGTGCTGTGTGTGGGCGTGGCTCCCGTGCTCTCTACTGGGAAAGGGCGGGGTTGGGAGTGTGTAGGCGGGGCTGTGATGAACGTTGCTTTCTTTAATGATTCCGGCTGGTTAGAAGACACGAGGAGGCGGGGTCGTGTTTTTTTGAATGGGCGGGGTTCGCATAGGTAGGCGGAGGGAGTTTGCTGAGTTCGGGTGCGGGACTCGCTTCTTGGCGGTACAAGGGCGGGAGGCGGGACTCTGCTGTGTGGGCGGGACCTTCATCGGTGTGTGGGCGGGGCTCGCAGCATTGCTGTATCAGGGCAGAGGGCGGGACTTTTCCGTGTGTGGGCGGAGCCGGTGTCCTTACTGTACAAGGGCAGGAGGCGGGGCCGCATACATATCGGGGGAGGAGCTTAGCGGGCGGTCTTTGAGCGGTACAAACTCAGCAACAACTTCTTCGACTCCGGAGAGCGCCGCCCCCCACCGGACAACGGGCTCCCCACCGTACTCCCCGGACTACGGGACTCCCACCGGAACCAACGACGACTGCCGGACCCCGAGATCCTGTCTCATATACGGTTAGTGGTCTGCATCCCCCCCCCCTCTATATATCATCTGCATCCCCTCCCCCCTATATATATATATATACACACATCTGTATCCCCTCCCCCTCTCTATATATATCACCTGTATCCCCTCCCCATATATATATATATATATATATATATATATATATATATATATATATATATATATATATATATATATCTCACCTGTATCCCCTCCCCCTCTATATATAACCTGTATCCCCTCCCCCTATATATACACACATCTGTATCCCCTCCCCCTCTCTATATATATCACCTGTATCCCCTCCCCCTATATATATATATATATATATATATATCATCTGCATCCCCTCCCCCCCTATATATATATCTCACCTGTATCCCCTCCCCCCTATATATACACACATCTGTATCCCCTCCCCCTCTATATCACCTGTATCCCCTCCCCCTATATATATATCACCTGTATCCCCTCCCCCCTATATATATATATCACCTGTATCCCCTCCCCCCTATATATATATCACCTGTATCCCCTCCCCCCTATATATATATATCACCTGTATCCCCTCCCCCCTATATATATATATATCACCTGTATCCCCTCCCCCCTATATATATATCACCTGTATCCCCTCCCCCCTATATATATCACCTGTATCCCCTCCCCCCTATATATATATATCACCTGTATCCCCTCCCCCTATATATATATCACCTGTATCCCCTCCCCCCTATATATATATATCACCTGTATCCCCTCCCCCCTATATATATATATATCACCTGTATCCCCTCCCCCCTATATATATATATATCACCTGTATCCCCTCCCCCCTATATATATAACCTGTATCCCCCCCCTCTATATATAACCTGTATCCCCTCCCCCTATATATATAACCTGTATCCCCTCCCCCTATATATATATAACCTGTATCCCCTCCCCCTATATATATAACCTGTATCCCCTCCCCCTCTATATATAACCTGTATCCCCTCCCCCTCTATATATATATATCATCTGCATCCCCTCCCCCCTATATATATATATATCTATCACCTGTATCCCCTCCCCCCTATATATATATCACCTGTATCCCCTCCCCCCTATATATATATCACCTGTATCCCCTCCCCCCTATATATATATATATCACCTGAATCCCCTCCCCCCTATATATATATATATCACCTGTATCCCCTCCCCCCTATATATATATATATATATATATATATCTCACCTGTATCCCCTCCCCCCTATATATATATATCACCTGTATCCCCTCCCCCCTATATATATATCACCTGTATCCCCTCCCCCTATATATATATATCACCTGTATCCCCTCCCCCCTATATATATATATCACCTGTATCCCCTCCCCCCTATATATATATCACCTGTATCCCCTCCCCCCTATATATATATATCACCTGTATCCCCTCCACCCTATATACAGTCAGGTCCATAAATATTGGGACATGGACACAATTCTAACATTTTTGGCTCTATACACCACAATGGATTTGAAATGAAACAAACAAGATGTGCTTTAACTGCAGACTGTCAGCTTTAATTTGAGGGTATTTACATCCAAATCAGGTGAACGGTGTAGGAATGACAACAGTTTGCATATGTGCCTCCCACTTATTAAGGGACCAAAAGTAATGGGACAATTGGCTTCTCAGCCGTTCCATGGCCAGGTGTGTGTTATTCCCTCATTATCCCAATTACAATGAGCAGATAAAAGGTCCAGAGTTCATTTCAAGTGTGCTATTTGCATTTGGAATCTGTTGCTGTCAACTCTCAAGATGAGATCCAAAGAGCTGTCACTATCAGTGAAGCCATCATTAGGCTGAAAAAACAAAACAAACCCATCAGAGAGATAGCAAAAACATTAGGGGGGGCCAAAACAACTGTTTGGAACATTCTTAAAAAGAAGGAACGCACCGGTGAGCTCAGCAACACCAGAAGACCCGGAAGACCACGGAAAACAACTGCGGTGGATGAGCGAAGAATTCTTTCCCTGGTGAAGAAAACCCCCTTCACAACAGTTGGCCAGATCAAGAACACCCTCCAGGAGGTAGGTGTATGTGTGTCAAAGTCACCAATCAAGAGAAGACTTCACCAGAGTGAATACAGAGGGTTCACCACAAGATGGAAACCATTGGTGAGCCTCAAAAACAGGAAGGCCAGATTAGAGTTTGCCAAACGACATGTAAAAAAGCCTTCACAGTTCTGGAACAACATCCTATGGACAGATGAGACCGACATCAACTTGTACCAGAGTGATGGGAAGAGAAGAGTATGGAGAAGGAACTGCTCATGATCCTCAGCATACCACCTCATCAGTGATCATGGTGGTGGTAGTGTCATGGCGTGGGCATGTATGGCTGCCAATGGAACTGCTTCTCTTGTATTTATTGATGATGTGACTGCTGACAGAAGCAGCCGGATGAATTCTGAAGTGTTTCGGGAATATTATCTGCTCATATTCAGCCAAATGCTTCACAACTCATTGGACGCTTCACAGTGCAGATGGACAATGACCCAAAGCAGACTGCAAAAGCAACCAAAGAGTTTTTTAAGGGAAAGAAGTGGAATGTTCTGCAATGGCCAAGTCAATCACCTGACCTGAATCTGATTGAGCATTTCACTTGCTGAAGACAAAACTGAAGGGAAAATGCCCCAAGAACAAGCAGGAACTGAAGACAGTTGCAGTAGAGGCCTGGCAGAGCATCACCAGGGATGACACCCAGCGTCTGCTGATGTCTATGCGTTCCACACTTCAGGCTGTAATTGACTGCAAAGGATTTGCAACCAAGTATTAAAAAGTGAAACTTTGATTTATGATTATTATTCTGTCCCATTACTTTTGGTCCCTTAACAAGTGGGAGGCACATATGCAAACTGTTGTAATTCCTACACCGTTCACCTGATTTGGATGTAAATACCCTCAAATTAAAGCTGACAGTCTGCAGTTAAAGCACATCTTGTTCGTTTCATTTCAAATCCATTGTGGTGTATAGAGCCAAAAATGTTAGAATTGTGTCGATGTCCCAATATTTATGGACCTGACTGTATATATATCACCTGTATCCCCTCCCCCCTATATATATATATATATATCACCTGTATCCCCTCCCCCCTATATATATATATCACCTGTATCCCCTCCCCCTATATATATATATCACCTGTATCCCCTCCCCCCTATATATATATATCACCTGTATCCCCTCCCCCCTATATATATATATCACCTGTATCCCCTCCCCCCTATATATATATATATATCACCTGTATCCCCTCCCCCCTATATATATATATATATCACCTGTATCCCCTCCCCCCTATATATATATATATCACCTGTATCCCCTCCCCCCTATATATATATATATCACCTGTATCCCCTCCCCCTATATATATATATATATATATATCACCTGTATCCCCTCCCCCTATATATATATATATATCACCTGTATCCCCTCCCCCCTATATATATATATCACCTGTATCCCCTCCCCCCTATATATATATATATCACCTGTATCCCCTCCCCCCTATATATATATATATATCACCTGTATCCCCTCCCCCCCTATATATATATATCACCTGTATCCCCTCCCCCCTATATATATATATATATATATATCACCTGTATCCCCTCCCCCCTATATATATATATATATCACCTGTATCCCCTCCCCCTATATATATATATATATATCACCTGTATCCCCTCCCCCCTATATATATATATATATCACCTGTATCCCCTCCCCCTATATATATATATATATATCACCTGTATCCCCTCCCCCCCTATATATATATATATATATCACCTGTATCCCCTCCCCCCTATATATATATATATATCACCTGTATCCCCTCCCCCCTATATATATATATCACCTGTATCCCCTCCCCCTATATATATATATATATCACCTGTATCCCCTCCCCCCTATATATATATATCACCTGTATCCCCTCCCCCTATATATATATATATATCACCTGTATCCCCTCCCCCCTATATATATATATATCACCTGTATCCCCTCCCCCCTATATATATATATATATATCACCTGTATCCCCTCCCCCCTATATATATATATATATATCACCTGTATCCCCTCCCCCTATATATATATATATATATATATCACCTGTATCCCCTCCCCCCTATATATATATATATATCACCTGTATCCCCTCCCCCTATATATATATATATATATATATCACCTGTATCCCCTCCCCCCTATATATATATATATATCACCTGTATCCCCTCCCCCTATATATATATATATATATATATATATATATCACCTGTATCCCCTCCCCCCCTATATATATATATCACCTGTATCCCCTCCCCCCTATATATATATATATATCACCTGTATCCCCTCCCCCCTATATATATATATATATCACCTGTATCCCCTCCCCCCCTATATATATATATATATCACCTGTATCCCCTCCCCCCTATATATATATATATATCACCTGTATCCCCTCCCCCCTATATATATATATATATATATCACCTGTATCCCCTCCCCCCTATATATATATATATATCACCTGTATCCCCTCCCCCTATATATATATATATATATCACCTGTATCCCCTCCCCCCCTATATATATATATATCACCTGTATCCCCTCCCCCCTATATATATATATATATCACCTGTATCCCCTCCCCCCTATATATATATATCACCTGTATCCCCTCCCCCTATATATATATATATATCACCTGTATCCCCTCCCCCCTATATATATATATATATATATCACCTGTATCCCCTCCCCCCTATATATATATATATATATATCACCTGTATCCCCTCCCCCTATATATATATATATATATATATATATATATATATATCACCTGTATCCCCTCCCCCCTCTATATATATCACCTGTATCCCCTCCCCCCCTATATATATATATATCACCTGTATCCCCTCCCCCCTATATATATATATATATCACCTGTATCCCCTCCCCCCTATATATATATATCACCTGTATCCCCTCCCCCTATATATATATATATATCACCTGTATCCCCTCCCCCCTATATATATATATATATATATCACCTGTATCCCCTCCCCCCTATATATATATATATATATATCACCTGTATCCCCTCCCCCTATATATATATATATATATATATATATATATATATATCACCTGTATCCCCTCCCCCCTCTATATATATCACCTGTATCCCCTCCCCCCCTATATATATATATATATATATATATATCTATCACCTGTATCCCCTCCCCCCTATATATATATATATATCACCTGTATCCCCTCCCCCCTATATATATATATATATATCACCTGTATCCCCTCCCCCATATATATATATATCACCTGTATCCCCTCCCCCCTATATATATATATATCACCTGTATCCCCTCCCCCCTATATATATATATATCACCTGTATCCCCTCCCCCCTATATATATATATATCACCTGTATCCCCTCCCCCCTATATATATATCTATCACCTGTATCCCCTCCCCCTATATATATCTATCACCTGTATCCCCTCCCCCCTCTATATATATCACCTGTATCCCCTCCCCCCTCTATATATATCACCTGTATCCCCCCCCCCCTATATATATATATATATATCTATCACCTGTATCCCCTCCCCCCTATATATATATATCACCTGTATCCCCTCCCCCCTATATATATGTATCACCTGTATCCCCTCCCCCCTCTATATATATCACCTGTATCTCCCCCCCCCCCCCTATATAGAGCCCCCTCGGTGGTTACAGTGGAGATGGGGGGCGGGGCTCCGTGATTTTGGCTCACCGGCGGTAAGCTCCGCCCTCCATCCCGCCTCTCATCTTGGCGCAGTCTCTTCTCCCCGGATGGTGTAAATATTGGCGATGAGCGGGGGAGGGGGATGATGGCCCAGGTGTGTCCTTGGGCTCTGAGATGAGTGGCGTGCGCTCCATGCGTCGCTCCCTCCCACGTCATCCCGCCATTCCGCGTCCTTCATGTCCTGAGCTCGGCTCACCTTGTAACGTCAACCATTTGTGTCTGTCCTTCGCTGCGTCTCCTCCTCGAGTCCCCTCCACCAATGGCTGCACGGCATTCCTGGGGGCGGGATTCCTCATGGTGGGCACCTTGTCTGTGTCACGGGTGTAGGAGCGGCCTTGTGTGCTCTCCATTGGGTGACCACGTGGGGAGACCAGAAAGAGAGCGTTGTCACCCTAGGAAGGGGGAGTGGCTGAGCGACGACTCCCATGGTGGGGATGATGGGATTGAGAATCGCTTCACACCATAGAAACGCCTTCTGCTGCGTGCTTTTGGTTCATTCCGGTGCGTTTCTTATGCATTTCAGGTTCCCCCCCCCTCTTTTTCTTCATTCTAAATCGGGACGTGTGCGTTCTGGTGCGGTATTGATGCGTTTTACTGCATTTCAGTTATGTGCAGGAAAAATGCAGCCAGAACACACCGGAACCGCAAGCCCTGATGTGAACCATGACACTGACCACCCTGTCACCGACTTTCTGTGCGTTTTGGTTGCAGATAAAAAAGCGACTCAACACACCCGTAGTGTGAAACGGCCCCTACGGCCGATTCACGCCATTGAAACGCAGTCCGGATGCGTCCCCGCGTTTGACGCGTTTCGGTGCGTTTTTGATGTGTATTTGGCTTGTTCCGGATGTGTTTCTGCAAGTGTGTTTTTAGTGCGTTCCGGGGAGTTTTTGGTGCATTTTTTGGCGCGATCCAATGTGTTTTTGGTGCATTCCAGTGCATTTTTAATGCGTTTTTGGTGCGTTTTTGATGTGTATTTGGCTTTTTACAGATGTTTCCTCAAGTGTGTTTTTGGCAAGTTCCAATGTTTTTTGATTTACTTTTTTCCCCTCTTTTTCTTTGATTTAAGTAGGGATGTGTGCATTTTGGTGTGTTTTTGCTGCGTTTTGGTGCATTCTGGTGTGTTTTTGATGCATTTTACCGCGTTCCAGTGCAGTTCTGTGCAGGAAAAATGCCGTCCATTCTAATTTTTGTTTTGTTCCTGCAACCAGAACGCACCGGAACCAGGGGTGGACTGACCATTTGGAAACTCGGGCACTGCCTGAGGGCCTGGGGTCAGTAGGGGGCCCCATGAGATGCCCCTGGTACCTTTTTCATAGGCTTTTTGGAGTTTGGGCAAGGACACAGGGGCCCCATGATCCCCTATTGCCCGGGGGCCCCATGAGTTGTCAGTTCGCCCCTGACTGGAACCCATATAACCTACTTTCTGTGCGTTTTTGAAAACAAAAAAAATCCACACTGAAACAAATGTGTGCAACTGTCCCTTAGGGCCGACTCACACCATAGAAATGCAGTCCACGTGTGTTCCGGATGCATTTCCTCGTGCGTTTTTCTTGCGTTCCGGTGCATTTTTTAATGCATTTTTTGGTGCGTTTTTGATGTGTATTTGGCTTGTTCTGGATGTGTTTCCGCAAGTGTTTTTGGCACGTTCCAGTGTGTTTTTGATGCGTTTTTGGCGCGTTTTTGATGTGGAAACATCTGGAACAAGCCAAATACACATCAAACACGCCAAAAACGCATCAAAAACACATTGGAATGTGCCAAAAACGCATCAAAAACTCGCTGGAACGCACACTAAAAACACACTTGTGGAAACACATTTGAAACAAGCCAAATACACATAAAAACCGCACCGGAACGCACCAAAAATGCATCAATAACACATTGGAACGCGCCAAAAACGCACTAAAAACTCGCTGGAACGCACTAAAAACACACTTGTGGAAACATCTGGAACAAGCGTGTTTTTAGTGCGTTCCAGCGAGTTATTGATGCGGTTTTGGCACGTTCCAATGTGTTATTGATGCATTTTTGGAGCGTTCCAGTGCGTTTTTATGTGTATTTGGCGCGTTCCAGTGCGTTTTTATGTGTATTTGGCTTGTTCCCGATATGTTTCCGCAAGTGTGTTTTTAGTGCGTTCCGGCGAGTATTTGATGCGTTCCAATGTGTTATTGATGCATTTTTGGCGCATTCCGGTGCGTTTTTGATGCTTTACAGTTCCCCCCCCCCCTTTTCTTCCACAATTTTAATAGTGACGTGTGTTCCAGTGTGTGCTTTGATGCGTTCCGGTGCGTCTTGATGCATTTTACTACGTTCCAGTACAGTTTTGTGCAGAAAGAATGCGGCCTGTTCTACTTTTTTTTTTTCCTGCAACCGGAACTGCGATCATTGATGTGAACGATGACACGGACAACCATATCAGCTACTTTCTGTGCGTTTTGAATGCAGAAAGGAAAAGCGACTGAAACGCATGGAGTGTGAACCGGCCCCTGTGGACGGTTCACACCATAGAAACGCAGGCAAGATGCATTTCCTCATGCACGTTTTTGGTGCGTTTGTGTTTTTGGGGTGTTTTCTGTGCGTTCTGAATGTTTCGCCATGTGCGTTTTTGGTGCGTGTTTTGATTCTTTGCGGTTTATTTTTTTCCTCAATTTAAATTGGAACATATGAGTTCCTCTGCGGTTTTTGATGGGCCAGCCCACTGATTCTGTCGGGACAGAGGGCTTTTCAGAGCAATGCTGATGGTTTTGGGAGCCGAGCACAGAACCCTGCAGCGCCCGCCCCCCCCCCCCCAATCACCGGTCATCATAGAGAAGCACAGAGACCCAGTGAAAAAGAAAAAGGTATGCAATAAAAACAGCTGGGATTTATCCCGGGACTTGGATGGCAATAATCAGATTGGGAAGCTGCATTCCTTATCAGAGTCTTCCGGGTGGTTGTGGCCGGTTCAGTGAGCCGATCTCCTCCCACATCTCCTCCCACACGGCCAAGGTCTCTGCATTTCACACCATCTGACATCCCAGCCTGGCTGCGGGGGAGGGGTGTACTGCTCCGTGTAAAGGAAGGCACAGTCCCACTTCTCCTGTCCCGGATGCCGGGTGTCATTCTCGGTATCTGTCCTTATTCTGTATGTATGGACTCTGCACAGTCCCACTTCTCCTGTCCCGGATGCCGGGTGTCATTCTCGGTATCGGTCCCCATTCTGTATGTATGGACTCTGCACAGTCCCACTTCTCCTGTCCCGGATGCCGGGTGTCATTCTCGGTATCTGTCCTTATTCTGTATGTATGGACTCTGCACAGTCCCACTTCTCCTGTCCCGGATGCCGGGTGTCATTCTCGGTATCGGTCCCCATTCTGTATGTATGGACTCCTGATACAAAAGTGCTTTCCTGCCCCTCCCCCAATGTATCTTGCACCTTATTGTTATCCAATGGTTGAGGGAAGTGGTCTGGGATCGGCGGAGGGGACTGCAGAGCGACTGGCGGAGGGGACTGCAGAGCGACTGGCGGAGGGGACTGGCGGAGGGGACTGGCGGAGGGGACTGCGGAGCGGACTGCAGAGCGACTGGCGGAGGGGACTGCAGAGCGACTGGCGGAGGGGACTGGCGGAGGGGACTGCAGAGCGACTGGCGGAGGGGACTGGCGGAGGGGACTGCAGAGGGACTGGCGGAGGGGACTGGCGGAGGGGACTGCGGAGCGGACTGCAGAGCGACTGGCGGAGGGGACTGGCGGAGGGGCCTGCAGAGCGACTGGCGGAGGGGACTGGCGGAGGGGCCTGCAGAGCGACTGGTGGAGGGGACTGCAGGGGGACTGGCAGAGGGGACTGCGGAGCGATTGGCGGAGGGGACTGCGGAGGGGACTGCAGAGCGACTGGCGGAGGGGACTGCGGAGCGATTGGCGGAGGGGACTGCGGAGCGATTGGCGGAGGGGACTGCGGAGCGACTGGCGGAGGGGACTGCGGAGCGGACTGCAGAGCGACTGGCGGAGGGGACTGCGGAGCGATTGGCGGAGGGGACTGCGGAGCGGACTGCAGAGCGACTGGCGGAGGGGACTGGCGGTCAGTATGCAGACTGGTTATTACTGGGAAGGAAGTTCAGACAAAGTTGACTTGAGATCTAAAAATATCTTTTTTTTTTTTTTCTGAAGTGAGTGCGGCTAAAACTAGACCGTGCGGTAAGGGCTATTAATAGCGCGATGGGTGCCGATCGCCATCTTTACTCCTGCAGAGCCACACCAACCGAAGAATCTCCATCATCCATCACATCCGAGGACGGGGGCGGGCCGCCAGCGAGGCAGACTGAGGTGACCTCCTTAGGTGGCCCCTGGTTGGGATAGAGGCCCTGGGGCCGGATTGTCCTTCTTGAAGATTCTCTCCTCTGATTGGACGATGACGCGGTCATTGGTTGCTGTAACCGTTTCCCAGCAACCAAAGGGGAGACGGGGCAGAAAAAAACATCCACCTAAATGTCAATTAACCTAGGTACACTTTTGCCTGGGAGTGCCTGATGCCTGCACCCCCCCCCCCCCGTGGTTCTGTCCCGTGGTATCAAGTTGTCAGTTCTGTAAACCCGGACTGAGGAAGTTCTAGTGTTTCAGTTTCAGTTTTCCCTTCCATTATACCATGTCTGCCTAGGTGGCTTGAGCCCTGGTAGACAACTCGATGCCTCCAGGCCGGGGCGACTGTCAGCCATCATTTCTCTGAGGGCATCACCTCCGAGGTTAGGCTGCCTTTATATTGTAATCCGGGTTCACTTTATCCTCCATGTTACTTTAGGGTGCGGGAAATGAGCTTGTGGTTCAGTGTCATTCAGTGAGCATCCTGTGGGGTTTTTGGGGTTCAGTGGCTTCTGCTGTATTTTAAGGCAGCTGTATCTTCCAGAACCTTGTGTTACCTTCTGAGATGACCCCGGGGTGCACTGCGCCCACTAAACCAAAGGATTACTTGGTAACCTACAGCAATTAATAAGAATAGAGATGAATTCAAACTGGTTGCACTTGGGTACCTCACTTACCTCACTGTATTCACGTTTTGGCTACAGAGACCAGGAGCTTAGTGGGGTTTGTCTGGATTGGCAGAGCAGGAGTTGTAAATGTAGCTTTTTCTCCATCTAGGTCAGTTGATAGTCTCCCTACAACTCAATCTTCTCTTCATCTATTCATAAAGGTCCCCCAAGGTTCCATCATCAGACCCCTTGTGGTCTCCATCTGCACCTCCTCCCTAGCTCACTTGATAGACTCCCTGCAACTCAATGTTTCCATCTCCTCTTCATCTTTCCATAAAGTTCCCCCAAGGTTCCATCCTCAGACCCCTTGTGTTCTCCATCTACATCTCCTCCCTAGGTCACTTGATAGACTCCCTACAACTCAATGTTTTCGTCTTCTCTTCATCTTTCCATAAAGGTCCCCCAAGGTTCCATCCTCAGACCCCTTGTCTTCTCCATCTACATCTCCTCCCTAGGTCACTTGATAGACTCCCTACAACTCAATGTTTCCATCTCCTCTTCATCTTTCCATAAAGGTCCCCCAAGGTTCCATCATCAGACCCCTTGGGGTTGATATACTAAAACTGGAGAGTGCAAAATATGGTGCAGCTGTAAATGCTAGCCAAAAAAAACCTGGAAGCTGATTTGTTTCTATGCAGTTGCACCAGATTTTGCACTCTCCAATTCTGGTAAATCAACCCCCTTGTGTTCTCTGTATACACTTCCTCCCTAGGTCAGTTGATAGACTGCCTGCACCTTAGTCTTCTCCTCTTCATCTATTCGTAAAGCTCCCCCAAGGTTCCATTCTCAGACCCCCTGTGTTCTCCATCTACATCTCCTTCCTAGGTCAGCTGATAGGCTCCCTACAACTCAATATTTTTGTCTCCTCTTCATCTTTCCATAAAGGTCCCCCAAGGTTCCATCATCAAACCCCTTGTGGTCTCCATCTGCACCTCCTCCTTAGGTCAACTCCATCTTCTTTTTCTCCTCTTCATCTTTCCATAAAGGTCCCCCAAGGTTCCATCCTTCAGACCCCCTGTGGTCTCCATCTGCACCTCCTCCTTAGAGCAACTCAATCTCCTTGTCTCCTCTTCATCTTTCCATAAAGGTCCACCAAGGTTCCATCATCAGACCCCTTGTGGTCTCCATCTGCACCTCCTCCTTAGGTCAACTTCATCTTCTTTTTCTCCTCTTCATCTTTCCATAAAAGTCCCCCAAGGTTCCATCCTTCAGACCCCCTGTGGTCTCCATCTGCACCTCCTCCTTAGAGCAACTCAATCTCCTTGTCTCCTCTTCATCTTTCCATAAAGGTCCCCCAAGGTTCCATTCTCAGACCCCCTGTGTTCTCCATCTACATCTCCTTCCTAGGTCAGGTGATAGGCTCCCTACAACTCAATATTTTTGTCTCCTCTTCATCTTTCCATAAAGGTCCCCCAAGGTTCCATTCTCAGACGCCCTGTGTTCTCCATCTACATCTCCTTCCTAGGTCAGGTGATAGGCTCCCTACAACTCAATATTTTTGTCTCCTCTTCATCTTTCCATAAAGGTCCCCCAAGGTTCTATCATCAGACCCCTTGTGGTCTCCATCTGCACCTCCTCCTTAGGTCAACTCCATCTTCTTTTTCTCCTCTTCATCTTTTCATAAAGGTCCACCAAGGTTCCATCATCAGACCCCTTGTGGTCTCCATCTGCATCTCCTCCTTAGGGCAACTCCATCTTCTTTTTCTCCTCTTCATCTTTCCATAAAGGTCCCCCAAGGTTCCATCCTCAGACCCCTTGTGGTCTCCTTCTGTACCTTCTCTCTGGGGCAGGTGAAAGAACGCCAGTGCTTCCCGAACTATCTCTGTGCTGTCCAACCCTTCAAATTTACCAAGTCTGAATATCATTTGGACCTGCCCTAAACCACCAATTCAGTTTGCATCTAATCCGACAGGCCCTTGGTACTGTGTTGGTGGATCTAAGAGAGCTTTAGAGCACAACTATTATTATTCAGGATTTGTATAGCGCCAACGGTTTGCACCACACTTTACAAAATGAAGATTAAAGAGTGGGAGATGGAGACAAAATTACTCTCCATGTCCTCGTGAACAGGGTTTTACTGGTGCCACACCCCTTAATGGAAATGTAATTAACGAGACCCTAAGCAAGAACAACTAATGGGGCTTTAACCGTTTCAATACCGGGCAATTTTACACCTTCCTGCCCAGGCCAGTTTTCAGGTTTCAGCGCTCTCACACTTTGAATGACAATTGCGCGGTCATACAACATTGTACCCAAACTAAAATTTGATCATTTTCTTCACACAACTAGAGCTTTCTTTTGGTGGTATTTAATCATCGCCGGGGTTTTTGTTTTTTGCTAAATTAACAAAAAAAGACCAAAAATTTTGAAAAAAAAACACATTTTTCTTTGTTTCTGTTATAAAAGTTTACAAATAAATAATTGTTCTTCATAAATTTAGGCTGAGATGTATTCTACTACATGTCTTTGGTGAAAATAACCCAAATTAGGATGTATTATTTAGTCTGTAGGAAAGTTATAGAGTTCACAAACTATGGTATAGATCTGAATATTGATCAATCCTGAAGTACTGACAGCCAATCTAATATCTTGAGG
>NW_028319385.1:0-7500 GCF_062004578.1 Staurois parvus
AGGTCCATTTGATGACCCCCCCCCCTTCCCCCACTGTCAGGTCCATGTGATGACCCCCCACTGTCAGGTCCATGTGATGACCCCCCCCCCTTCCCCCACTGTCAGGTCCATGTGATGACCCCCCCCCCTTCCCCCACTGTTAGGTCCATGTGATGACCCCCCCCCTTCCCCCACTGTTAGGTCCATGTGATGACCCCCCCCCCTTCCCCCACTGTCAGGTCCATTTGATGACCCCCCCCCCTTCCCCCACTGTCAGGTCCATGTGATGACCCCCCACTGTCAGGTCCATGTGATGACCCCCCCCCTTCCCCACTGTCAGGTCCATGTGATGACCCCCCACTGTCAGGTCCATGTGATGACCCCCCCCCCCTTCCCCCACTGTCAGGTCCATGTGATGACCCCCCACTGTCAGGTCCATGTGATGACCCCCCCCTTCCCCCACTGTTAGGTCCATGTGATGACCCCCCCCCCCTTCCCCCACTGTCAGGTCCATTTGATGACCCCCCCCCTTCCCCCACTGTCAGGTCCATGTGATGACCCCCCACTGTCAGGTCCATGTGATGACCCCCCCCCTTCCCCCACTGTCAGGTCCATGTGATGACCCCCCCCCTTCCCCCACTGTCAGGTCCATGTGATGACCCCCCCCCCCCTTCCCCCACTGTCAGGTCCATGTGATGACCCCCCCCCCCTTCCCCCACTGTCAGGTCCATTTGATGACCCCCCCCCCCCTTCCCCCACTGTCAGGTCCATTTGATGACCCCCCCCCCCTTCCCCCACTGTCAGGTCCATGTGATGACCCCCCCACTGTCAGGTCCATGTGATGACCCCCCCCCCCCTTCCCCCACTGTCAGGTCCATGTGATGACCCCCCACTGTCAGGTCCATGTGATGACCCCCCCCCCTTCCCCCACTGTTAGGTCCATGTGATGACCCCCCCCCCTTCCCCCACTGTCAGGTCCATTTGATGACCCCCCCCCCCCTTCCCCCACTGTCAGGTCCATTTGATGACCCCCCCCCCTTCCCCCACTGTCAGGTCCATTTGATGACACCCCACTGTCAGGTCCATGTGATGACCCCCCCCCTTCCCCCACTGTCAGGTCCATGTGATGACCCCCCCCCCCTTCCCCCACTGTCAGGTCCATTTGATGACCCCCCCCCCCTTCCCCCACTGTCAGGTCCATGTGATGACCCCCCCCCCTTCCCCCACTGTCAGGTCCATGTGATGACCCCCCCCCCCCCTTCCCCCACTGTCAGGTCCATTTGATGACCCCCCCCCCTTCCCCCACTGTCAGGTCCATGTGATGACCCCCCACTGTCAGGTCCATGTGATGACCCCCCACCGCTCTGTGGGGCAGAACAAGCAGAGCACAAGGTGATGGAGGCAGTAGTAGTGGCCATCAGCTAGTGGCTATTAGTTGGACATGCGCAGCACAAAGCGATGAACTAGTTAAAACGATCGCTGAAGTAAAAAGCAAATAAATGAAGACAATTCAATGCAGAAAAATGGACTTTTGACTTCCCTGTAACTTCCATCTCTTGAAGGACAGGACACTGGAGCTGGAGCCGCAGACCATGGGTTATACGCCGTTACCTTCAGGTGATTGGACACTGGAAACCGCTTTGCTGGGACAGCCCCCCGTGCACCCTCCCATAACCCCCACCCACTGCGTGAGATTCTAGTTTTGCAGCAAGACATAAAGGTAAAACCGAGAAGAGAGGGCAGGTTGGCTTGTGTTCTGTACGGTCTTCCAAGATATGGAATTTACATGCAAGTCAATATTCCCGTTATTTTCATTGTACAGTACAGGACACAAGATTTGTAGTCAGAAACCAGGAGACCCCAAGTGATAGACTGAGGGGTGGCCAACAATATAGCAAAGATGGCAAACAGGCCCACAAGAAACGAGGTTCATGGGATCCCAACACATAGAGCAGGAAGCATCTGGCAGCCAAAGCACATCAGCAGAGGCCTGAACATCAACCCGGTAGAACTTCGAGAACAATGAACAGGACCAGGTGGTGGCTTTGCAGACGTGCGAAGAAGATGCTTCATGTTGACAGAACCAAGAAACACTGACAGATCTGGTGGAGTGGGCCTTGCTAGAGAAGGGTAAACCCATTCCTTGGGGGTATAAGCCCTGGAAATTAGCTGCCTGAGCCCCCTGGCTATGGTGGAGGATCTGCAGGGAGGACACAAAAAGAAATCCGATTTTCAGAAGGAAGATCGTTCAGCTAGATAAATCCTAACTGCCCTGACCACATCCAGACAATGGTGTGTAATCTCCATGGCATGCTTCAGGTAAGGACAGAGGGAAAGAAAGAGAATATCCTCAGTGAGGTGAAAGGAAGAGAGCACCTCAGGAAAGAGGGAGGGTATGAGGACCACTATCTCTGTGCCAGCCTGCATTTCCTGGAGAGATCCTCCAATGGGATATCCCAAGTCAGATCAATGGAAGGTCTTTGAGGAACTGAAAGTACCAGATTCAGTTCCCAAGGAGACACAGGAGGTTGAAGTGGGAGATTAACATGAGCCAGAGTACTAAGGCAGGCTGTACATGATACAATTTTCTTTCCTGCAACCCATGAAAATTGCTCGATTCCCCTATCAATGTTGATAGGGGAATCCCTCCCGCAGAGCTATTATGTTCTCCCGGCGGGGATGGGTGGAAGGGGGAAGTGCAGGGAGCCACCCCTGCCAGGAGAACACAATGATTATTGCTAGTGGCTATAGCTGGTGGCAACAATTGCATACTCGGAAATCCAACATGCTGTTTGTATCCAAGTCGATCGATGAATGGACTTGTGTACACTCAGTCTGCCCATACATGGTTCGAATGTCGGCCGGTTCACTAGGGACCAAATTCAAACAAACAGTCTATGGCCGACTTAAGAGTCAGATGTTGGTCTAGACTAGACTGGAGGAAGGCCGGAATGCAAAGTATAGAATATTTCCAGGTGCTGAGGTGCCTGATTTTTGCACCAGCCAAAATACAGTCATGGCCGAAATTGTTGGCACCCTTGATATTTCTCCAGGAAATCATGTATTTCTCACGAAACGTATTGCATTAACACATGTTTTGCTATACACATGTTTATTCCCTTTGTGTGTATTGGGACAAAACAAAAAAAGGGAGGAAAGAAAGCAAATTCGACATAATGTCACACAAACCTCCAAAAATGGGCTGGACAAAAGTATTGGCACCCTTTCACAACTGCGGATAAATAAGAATGTTACAAGCATGTGATGCTCCTGTAAACTCACCTGGGGCAAGTAACAGGTGTGGGCAATATAGAAATCACACCTGAAAGCAGATAAAAAGGAGAGACGTTCACTTAACCTTTGCATTGTGTGTCTGTCTGTGCCACACTAAGCATGGACAACAGAAAGAGGAGACGAGAACTGTCTGAGGACCTGAGAACCAAAATTGTGGCAAAATATCAACAATCTCAAGGTTACAAGTCCATCTCCAGAGAACTAGATTTGCCTTTGTCCACAGTGCGCAACATTATCAAGAAGTTTGCAACCCATGGCACTGTAGCTAATCTCCCTGGTCGTGGACGGATGAGGAAAATTGATGAAAGATTGCAACGCAGAATAGTCCGGATGGTGGATAAGCAGCCCCAAACATGTTCCAAAGACATTCAAGCTGTCCTGCAGGCTCAGGGAGCATCAGTGTCAGCGCAAACTATCCGTCGACATTTAAATGAAATGAAACGCTATGGCAGGAGACCCAGGAGGACCCCACTGCTGACACAGAGACATAAAAAAGCAAGACTACAGTTTGCCAAAATGTACTTGAGTAAGCCAAAAGCCTTCTGGGAAAACGTCTTGTGGACAGATGAGACCAAGATAGAGCTTTTCGGTAAAGCACATCATTCTACTGTTTACCGAAAACGGAATGAGGCCTACAAAGAACAAAACACAGTACCTACGGTAAAATATGGTGGAGGTTCAATGATGTTTTGGGGTTGTTTTGCTGCCTCTGGCACTGGGTGCCTTGACTGTGTGCAAGGCATCATGAAATCTGAGGATTACCAAAGGATTTTGGGTCGCACTGTAGGGCCCAGTGTCAGAAAGCTGGGTTTGCGTCCAAGATCCTGGGTCTTCCAGCAGGACAATGACCCCAAACATACGTCAAAAAGCACTCAGAAATGGATGGCAAAGAAGCGCTGGAGAGTTCTGAAGTGGCCAGCAATGAGCCCAGATCTAAATCCCATTGAACACCTGTGGAGAGATCTTAAAATTGCTGTTGGGAAAAGGTGTCCTTCCAATAAGAGAGACCTGGAGCTGTTTGCAAAGGAAGAGTGGTCCAAAATTCCGGGTGAGAGGTGTCAGAAGCTTATTGATGGTTATAGGAAGCGACTGATTTCAGTTATGTTTTCCAAAGGGTGTGCAACCAAATATTAAGTTAAGGGTGCCAATACTTTTGTCCAGCCCATTTTTGGGGTTTTGTGTGACATTATGTCATATTTGCTTTTCTGCCTCTGTTTTATATTTGTTCCAATACATACAAAGGGAATAAACATGTGTATAGCAAAACATGTGTTAATGCAATACCTTTTTTGTGTGAAATACTTGATTTTCAGGAAAAATATCAAGGGTGCCAACAATTTCGGCCATGACTGTAGGTCTTCCAAGTGCAATGATAGATCTTACAAGTAGTAGGTTTTCTTGTTTTGAGCACGGTGGGAATGACAGAAATTGGTAATGCTCCTATCCTTTAGGACCTGGACAACAGCCATGCCATTAAACTGAGAAGCTTGGCCTTGTCTGGAAAAGGCCAAGGCTTCTCCACCACGAATCTGAGTATGCCTGTGTACCAAGTTCTCCAGATCCAATTTGGGGTGATAAGTCTCCCCATAATTCATTCTCCCTCTATCGTGCAGAGCATTCAAAGAGAAAAGCTTCACTGCAGGGAATGCATACACCAGAATGAACATGGTCCAAGGAATCAATAGGGGATCCACCACAAAAGCCAGGCAATCCCTGGATCTGGTCAAAAATCTGTCCAGTTTCTTGTTCAATGTGGTGTCCATGATATCCACATCTGATGTTTTGACACATCTCTCCTGAGCCCATGCATTGTCTACAAGTGTTGGAAGGTGGTTCTCTTCCCAAGAGAGAATCAGGTTGGTTTTCTTCAGATCTGTCTGACATTTGGTTCTCCTCGGGCAGATTAAGTAGGCCACAGCAGTGGCATTGTCCAACTGCACATATACTGGGTGACAATGTAGGAGAGGGATCCAGTGTAGCAGAATCAGTCTTATGGCTCTCAGTTCCAGAATATTGACTGGAAGCTTCAACTCCCGTGGGGACCAAATTCCTTTGATCGGAAGTCGTGCATTGCACTGACATTCATCACATTAACACCTACCAGAGAGAGGAGGGACTTCTTGGATTCTAGAACAAATTTGGAAACCACCATGCAAGAAAGATTTTTGCCTGGCAGGATAGAAGCAACTTTGGGAAGACTTGGGTATGGAAGAGAGCCAGAAAATGAGGACAACAAACTGAAAGCATTAATCTCCACATCAAAGCATAGAAAGAATTGGTGTGGGAGAAAGATGGAAATATGAAGGTAGGCATCTTGAATGTCCACCGATGCCATAAATTCCCTGAGATTAGTGATAACAGATTTAGGGACAAACTGATTTTCTGCTCAGAAATGTTTAATCCAAGCTGGGGCACATGCCTCCATTTGGTTTTGGAACCATAAATAGGTTTGAGTAAAACCTTATGAACTTTTCCTCTACAGGAACAGGGATCACCATGCCTTGTGCCTGAAGTTGATCAGGGCAACCAACAAGTCTGCCTGTTTTTGAGGTGAAGCCAGCAGGTTGGAGGGTAGGAATCGAGGAGGGGACAAGTATAGGAATTCTATTTTGTAGCGCTTGGAAATGACAGATGGGACACAGAGGTCCAGGACATCTCTGATGGAGACTGGCTTGAAGGCCAACAATTTCACCACATTCCAGAATGTGAGGGTGCCGCTATCAGGTTGAACAATTATACTCACCTAGGTGGATGCAGCTTCGAACCGATGCCGTTCCCCACTGCCTCCAAATTGAGAAACACACAAACACTGCTGGTCTCTCCCCTCTGTTCTGACCAGAGAGCAGTGACGGTCACCGACTCTCTGCTCTGTCCCTCCAGCACGCACTGAAGCACTGGGCTGTGCAGGGGGCAGGAGCGGTTGGCTCAAGCTCCCAGTGGCTCACGGAGAGACTGAGCCAGCTGCCGGTCCAGGCTTCTGGGTGGATTTCAACTGTAAAGTCAGGATCGATCAAGCACCTGGACTGCCTAAATGACTCCAGCCAAAAGCAGATTTTAGTCCACTGTTGGCTGAAAGCAGGTCACAGGAGCGCAGAAAGAACCGCATTCCTGTGATCCATAGTAGAAGTACTGTACATCCAAAAAAGCTTTGGCCATACTTCTCTAATAGGATTCCTGATAGGCTTGGAGGGTTTTGGGGTCCAAGGCTTCCAACAAAAGTATGGACTTGCCTTTGACTTAGAAGAGGATGTCTGGGAGAAACGAAAAGAGCCCTTTTGTTGAGAAGAGGTAATAGCCATAGAGATTGTAGGCTGTTAGTGAGATAGAAGTACTTTCCTACCTAGTAATTATCCTGAAAAATGTATCAATGTATTCATCAAACAGGAGTTCACCATCAAAAGGCATGTGGAAAGAAACGCCTTTTACAAGCAGGCTCAGCAAACAAAGACAAACCACCAACATCTGTGCATATGTACAGAGAGCCGTGTCACCATAGAGACCTGGTCAATTACAATCTCTAGAGTATCAACACGAAATAGCAGTGCCGAGGGCATGAGCCGCAATTGTTCCAGAGGAACCAGGTCCTCAGATACAGGATCATGTTCTCTGCTCACTTGTCCAGTCCAGCAAGCTACCATCTGAGAAAATGGACATACCTGCAAAAGATGGCTGTAGGGCAGGACCAACGAGAGCAAAGGATGCCTTCAACAGAAGCTTCAACGTGCCTTTTGAGGACAACTTCAGCTTCTGATCACCTAGGCGATCGCAGTGGAAGTTGGAGTGGGTACATGTCAATTTTGGGTACCCGCCCCCCAAAAGGTGCCAATCCTTAATGGGGAGTGGGGGACCAGACTTTAAAGCAGAATTTCCCCTTTTGGGTGGAGCTCTGTTTTAATTGGACAAACTGATGTTGGAAGCTGATTGGCTATCATGCAGAGCTGCACCAGATTCAGCAATCTCCAGTTTTAGTAAATCCACCCCCTATGTATTATAGGGAAACAATGTCATACCTTGTCGATGCTTCAGGTTCCCTGTGGGAACCAAACTTCACCCATCGTGATGGGTAAGAGAGGAGTGGACCACGGCCCTGGACGTGTATAGCACCCTGCAGCGGACTACACTCATTCCACCACATGCCAAGGTGATCACCCAATGTTCAAAGCACACAATACCGGCTAGCCTGCTGATGCGGGGTTCAGGTATGGTTCCCAAGATGTATATCTCAAA
>NW_028319386.1:480000-520000 GCF_062004578.1 Staurois parvus
AATGCCATTCGCGGCCTCGCTTGTCAATCACTGGGTCCCAGCCGGTGATCGGCGAGTATCTCCGACGGTGGAGAGACCTATGTATAAACAACCCAGATCTCTCCCCTGTCAGCTCCTGCACACTGCTTTGTATGGCTCTGCATAGCACAGTATTTCTGCTATAGGGCGGTGGGAAAAGGGATTTATTATTTATTTCAGGTACTTATATAGTGCCGTCAATTTACTCAGCGCTTTACATATATATTGTACATTCGCATCAGTCCCTAACCCTCAAGGGGCGTACAATCTAAGGTCCCTAACTCACATTCATACATACACATACTAGGGACAATTTAGACAGGATCCAATTCACCTACCAGCAGGTCTTTGGAGTGAGGGAGGAAACCGGAGTACCTGGAGGAAACCCACGCAGGCACAGGGAGAACATGTAAACTCCATGCAGGTGGTGCCATGATTGGGATTTGAACCAACGACCCTAGTACTGCCAGGCGGAAGTGCTAATCATTTAGCCGCTGTGCTGCCCAATAAAGACACCAGTCCATCCAGTTTAACGTGTGTGTTTATGTCAATATCACAGATAAGATGCCCATCTAAGAGTTTTTGACGCCACCAATTGTGGAAGGGAGTTCCACATCATTACAGCTCTGACAGTAAAGAATCCCCTTCCCAGTGTAAGGTTAATCCATTCAAAAAACTTTAAGTGAAATGCACAGACGTTTCTGATTGTTTCAGCTTTTCATGTAATAAATAGACCCCTAAATTGGATATCTAGGCAAAATAATAATAAAAAAAAAAAAGAAAATATTTAGCGCCTTCACACTACACATGCACATCCTCTCCCTTTGCTGATATGGCGAATACGGAGGAATTATTTAGTCCAGCAGAGGAGAATTTGCAGGGCTGACAACACTGCTTGGGATTACAGTGCATCAGAGGCAGTGTTGTCAGCTCACTACAGGAAGTCAGGAGCTCACCGGATTTCTGGCAGGTCGGCGGGCATTTATCTGCACTCGCACTTGAACATGACAATGAGGTCCCTGCACTCCAACGGCTTCCACAGTCACAAGATCTCCAATAGAGCACCTTTGGGATGTGGTGGAACGGGAGATCATCATGGATGTGCAGCCGACAGATCTACAGTAACTGTGTGATGCTATCATGTCAATATGGACCAAAATCTCTGAGGAACGTTTCCAACGCCTTGGTGAATCTACGCCACCAAGAATGAAGGCAAAAGCGGGTCCAACCCAGAATCGGATTTCTGGCAGGTCAGCAGGCATCCGTCTGCAATTGCATCATTGTAAAAAAGGACAAAATATTGGGAAATGTGTATGTATTGCAGAAATGTACTGCGTGTGTTTCTTTTAGGTATCCCCCAGTTCTCTAGTTATCCTTTTTCTCCCATTCTATTAGACGACCGTG
The DNA here is from genome assembly GCF_062004578.1 of Staurois parvus. NCBI lineage: Eukaryota > Metazoa > Chordata > Amphibia > Anura > Ranidae > Staurois > Staurois parvus. Next base: position 481,423 of record NW_028319386.1, read on the forward strand.
TTTTGGGAAGGTAACAAGCTGGTGTGCGTACAGAAAGGCGAAGTGCCGAATCGTGGCTGGAAACAGTGGCTGGAAGGCGACTTGCTGCATGTGGTGAGACCAACATTATCCATTAAAATAATCCTTCACTGTTTTTTCCAATTTTGGATGAAAAAAAACAAAAAAAACAATGATGGATAGAAATAAGCCCGTACTGAGAGTCCCTGCCAATCTCTCCTTCTGAAAATGCTAGTTGCTTGGCTGTTATTCACTGCAAAGTGACAGGTTCTCTCTAATTTCACCCCTCATACAATTCTTACCTTTCCCATGTTCCCCTGTTGCTCTGTTCAGTCTAATTTATGTGGGTTACAGAGTGCCTAAATGATGCATTTTTTTAACCCCCTACCAGGGGCGGGCTGACAACTCATGGGGCCCCCGGGCAATAGGGGATCATGGGGCCCCTGTGTCCTCACCCACACCCAAAAAAGCCTATGAAAAAGCCAATGAAAGGTACCATGTGCATCTCATGGGACCCCCTACTGACCCCGGGCCCTCGGGCACTGCCCGAGTGCTCGAATGATCAGTCCGCCCCTGCCCTCTACTCTTCTTCATTTCTTGTACTGTAGATACATCAGAAAGTCAAAGGGAAATCTGAGAGTAGGGATGCACCGAAATTTCAGTGGCCGAAACATTTCGGCCCAAAACACCCCTTTCGGCCGTCGGCCGTAATGAAAAAAAGTACCAATACAGGTGCTGAAAAAACCCCGCCCCCTCACCGCCGACGCCTGGTAGTTCTCAGCCTTACCTGAGAAACGATCGATCCCGGCGCTGGGCATAGAGATGAGTGAAGCAAAGATGGCCGCCACTCATCTCTATGCCCTTGGAGGACCGGAGCGATGTCACTTCCCGTTCCGGCCATTTTTTTTTTAATGCACTAGATCAATGCTTTTTTTTTTATCTAACGCTTTACATTGTAGAGGAGAGATGTGGGGTCTTATTGACCCCCGATCTCTCCATAAAGAGGACTTGTCACTAATTATTTCTATCACAAGGGATCAGGGGCGGACTGACAACTCATGGGGCCCCTGGGAAATAGGGGATCATGGGGCCTCTGTGTCCTTGCCCAAACTCAAAAAAGCCTATGAAAAAGGTACCAGGGGCATCTCATGGGGCCCCCTACTGACCCCGGGCCCTCGGGAAGTGCCCGAGTTTCCAAATGGTCAGTCCGGGCCTGCAAGGTAAGCATGGATGACCCTAAACCCCGCCCCACCTCCCGGCTTCTGAAACTCTTAAAGGGCCGGGAGGCGCCAGTGTGATGGGGTTAAAAGCTGCTCATTTCGATTTTAGTTTTCGGCTAAATGCATTTTGCATATTCGGTTTCGGCACCACAATTTTCATTTCAGTGCACCACTATCTGAAAGAATTAATTCTATAAAGTTGTCACAGCACCTAGGTGTCTATTTATTTAAAACAAAAAACAAAGCAAAAAAAAATCCCACTGTGCGTGCCTCAAGAATTCACACAGCCATCATGAATAATCCCCTAATGTTTCTAATATGTTTATTGCCTATGATTGTCAGCTTCATCTAGAGGCCATAATGCAGTATTTCCCTTGTTATGTTACGATCGTCAGTTCCCTCTAGTGGCCATAATTCAGCATTTTCCTGGTTAAGGTATTTCAGGAAAATACTGCATTATGACCACTAGATGGAACCATATTAAACACAATACAGGGCTTGTTTGAGATGGCTGTGTGAATGCTTGAGGCATTCGCTCAGCAAATTCCTTCATAAATAGACCCCACTGGAAGGTTTCTCTTCTATTCCTGTTCCACTGACTCAAACTTTTGGATTTTTCTGTTTCAGTCATTTTACTGTTTTTTAGAAATAACTACAGAATAACCACAAAAGGGCTGAGATATCTGGTAAAAGTAACATGTAATAGGAATACAGAGTCTGGTATGTGTAGAAGCAAATATACAGGGCCCTAATTCCTGTCTCATCAGAAGGCCTTTTCAAGGACAGGTAGTGTCAGCTAGCTATGCAAACCTTCATGGAGTTCCATGGATCCAAGATAGTGAAAGGGTGGGGAAGGGAAGATTCCAAGAACCCTTGAGAGGTGAGAGTTGGAATAACTTCTAGAGAAGAAATGAAGAAAAAGTGGGGGAGGGTGGTTAGGGAATGTGAATGAGGGGTAAAGCCGAGATTGGTAGAGAAGGTGATACTGGGGGGGGGGGGGGGTAGTCTTTCTTGGACTCGGGACTAGGACCTAATATGTGGGCTGGATGGATTCAAGGCTGGAAAAACGTAGGTAAGCCATAGTTCCCATATTTTTTAAAACTTAGTTAGTGAATCATTTAAGGTCTCATTACTCGGCATTCATTTTATCCACTCTTTGACTGCTTAAAAATGGTCTGTAGGCTTCTTCCAAGCTTTGCCATCACTTGAGTAGTGACCAAAAATAAGTATGTGGCCAATTTCTGAGGAAGTATGAAAAGGTCCGGGACAGTATGGTGCAGATGGGCCATCTTCGTGATCTTTGCGACAGCTATGTGGAATAAGGGTTGGAGGAAGCCCATTGCTTCATCTTGGTAGGAAGGGGAGAAGGTTACATGCACCTAGAGGTATAGCGTATATCTCCAAGGGTTTCAATGAATGTGATGGAGAGTAGGAGATATTAGTATCAGTGTTCAACTATGTGGAATAAGGTTTGGAGGAGGCCAGAACGTTTGGATTTTTCATGACCTTCAGTCCCTGTGACAGTGGTCACCATGACTAATAAAGAGGATAACTGTACCCAGAAGGGACACAAACAGCCAACAATGGACAGGGTTTATAACCCTTCTCTACTTTAAAATAAAAATAAATGGTTTGGCTTTAGATACACTTTAATGGCCTTAGCCCAATGCTTCATCTTGGTAAGAGGGGTAGAAGTTTATATGTTCCCCTATACCTGAAGGTGGTGGATATCTCCATGGATTTCAATGGAGATGATGGAGAGCAGAGGAGATGAGTATCGGTGGTCAACTATGTGGAATAGGGTTTGGAGGAGACCAAAACTTTTGTATTTCTCATGACTTTCAGTCCCTGTGGTGATGGTCACCAAGACTAATAAAGAGGATATGTATACACAGAAGGGACACAAAACTGCCAACAATTAACAGGGTTTAAAACCCTTCCCTACTGTAAAATTCAATAAAAAGGTTTGGCTTTAGACACACTTCAAAGACCTTAGCTCAATCCTACATCTTGGTAGCAAGGGGAGAAAGTTACATGTTCCATCATACCTGGAGGTAGTGGATATCTCCAAGGGTTTCAATGGACATGATGAATAGCAGAGGATATCAGTGGTGGGGAAAATGAGCTTTCAAGAGAACCTGTCACTTAGTATGAACTGGAAAAGTTAGGAATAACTTGTGAGTCTTAAATTATGAGGTGTGTTACCCAATTACATGATGTTGTCTCTACAGGAACTCACAGCTAGAAATGTGGTCAGCACACAGACCTTCCGGAGGGTCTCGTGAAGAAGACTCGAACCACTGTCTCCTTTGCTTTTCATGCATTTGTGGATAATCAGCTCTGGAATTGTATATTAAAGTCTAATTTTACTGTATTTGGTGTATCTTCTTTATGGCCCGCTAAATCTCTAAAGACCTCAACAATGAAAATGACTCAAGGTTCTACCTACCTTACCCCCAACTAGTAGACTCCTAGGTCTGAAAAGTAGTTTTGTAGAGTGGGGAAGAGTTACAATCACTGTCCAGTTTTTACTTCGGTCTTTGACCTAATTGGAGAGATCTTCCCTCACTTTCTGTCCCTGTGACACCATGACAAGATATAGGATGTGCAGTTGTCACCTGGACAGGATGGTGCAGACATTGTTGGATCTAGTCCATCCCCACTCTTCTAAAAATGTTTTTGTTTGTGTTCCATTGGAGATATTTTATAGCATTTCTTGTTTACTTACCAACACATCAGTCCTGGTCCCCATAACATAATTACCCATGACCACAGTCTGCCCCAGGCCCCACTCTCATGTGGGAATGTTCCACTCAAACCCAATGGCGCTGCACCTACTTCAGTGAAGTACAGCTTCCATGGGCATTAGCCAGGTATGGCATATACATAGTTACATTGATTCATGCCTGGAATTTCTCTTTAGGGCCAACTCAAGTCCTTTGTTGGGCATAGAGGCTCAAACATGAAGAATTGTAAAACATACGAGGGCAAAGTTCAGCTCCAAGTCAAGGTGAAGCAGACATCAAAGTCTCATGGTCAACAGATGATGATCGGAGCTTGGAAGTACTGCAACTTTTTACACTGATAACGACCCAATTGGCTCTCTATAAATCCCAACCTCATGGAAAATTTTGGGCAGTGTGGGTCAGCTCTTGGTCCTGTCAGGATGGGCCCTGACGGCCCACCACTGCTCAAACCTCACCACTAAATATGTGGGGAGCACCCACTCATGGCGCCAAATGAGTATTGTTAGGGACCATCTGGTGGTAGCCTCTAACGTTCCGCAGACCAGAATTCCCCAGGGCGCGGAATCTAAGTCCCGACCTGCTTGCTCACCAGAGCCCCTGATGGTGGGGATGGACTTGGAGCAAGCCGAGACCAGGTCGTGACCCCTGGGTGCAGCCAGCCGTGGTAGAGGCACCTGTCAGTGGTACGCAGCAGGTGAGAGTCTGATGTGAGGAGGCAGAGTAAGCGAGGTCAGACAGGCCAGGTTGGTAACAGCGGAGCATGTCGGTACAAATGGCAGGCAGAAGAATAAACGGGTTACGGTTCAGGTTCGGCAACAGGGGATCAAAGGTGCAGGAGTAGGCAGGAGAATGGTCAGGCAAGCCAGGGGTCAGAGCAGGAGAAGTCAGCAGATCAGGATCAGGCAGGGTCAGCAGCAAAGTAAACTCACAGAACACAGGAAAGACCATACGGTAACTAAGCACTGTCAGAGGCCATTTAAATAGGGTGCCCTGCGCTCCTATTGGTGTCAGGCGCGCGTCCGTGAGTGCGCATGCGCGAGCGCCGCTGCCGTCGCGGATGCCCAGGTCCTAGTACCCGCACGCCGGTGCGCCTCGGCACATCGCACATGCGCAGACCCGCGCACCGCGATCCGGCTTGAGATCCCTGACAAGAATTCAGTCAGACTTACACCGATCATCTTAATGAATACCTTATTGTGTTACTGTGCATGGGCAGCAGCTAGAATTAAGGATGGCACTGTAATCCCAGGACACACATCATGGGGACTAAGGTCCAAGGACTAATCCACGACAACTGACATTTATGCTTCCTGCCTTGACAGGAAGTGAGGGGAAATCTCCTTTATAGGAACATAGCTGGAAATAAAAACCACAGGAAGAGCGTAACACTTGCCCACGTGTCCCCAATGGGAAGATATATATTCACTATCTGTCCCAGGGAAAGCTGCCACTGGGGCAGAAAGGGAGGGGAAATACAAAATTAGTCACCAAAGCCCCTGAGTTCACAGTTGTCACCAAAGCACTGAGGGAGGGCAAATCGCCCAAAGGGGGGCCCTGTCCAAGGACATCTATCAAATGGGGGATTTCCTTTCACGCAGGGGAGATTCACTCTCATTTCCTGTACTGTCCAGGATAGAACCTTGAGAGGAAATTATCCAAACAAGGACTCACTCATGGCTAGGATGCAGTGCACAAACCAGAAGCATCCACCAGGAGCTAAAGAGTCACTCACGGCACATGGCTCCTACAACATTAAAATGTAAGATTTCCCGATGCTTTGGAAAAAAATAAACACAATCCTATTGATTTCATGTTCAGCTAATATATTAAAACAGAACTCCAAAAATCAAATAAAAGTTTATTAAAAAATTAAACTAACAAATAAAATTGTAAAGCCAGTTTTTTTTTGCTGTAGTATTCACTTTTAATCCAGAGATTTTCCACCCCAGTTCCTTTTTTCTGCCACTAGATGCCTTTACTAGGATTCAACTCCCTTCCTCTGAGCCCAGGTTGTCCTGGACCCACCCTCGGCCTCCTGTCGTTGCTCCTTTCTTTCGCACTTCAGCATTTTACAGGCAGTTTGAACGCAGGTATAAAGCATTTCCTCAGATTTTTATGTGTAATCTTTTGTTTATTAAGTATTGGCAAATATTACAGGTTCACAATATAGGTTCAAAACGTATTCGAACATGTATATCAACACACGTACAACCAGGGGCAGACTGACAACTCATGGGGACCCTGTGTCCTCGCCAACACTCAAACCACACCCAAAAAAGCCTATGAAAGGTACCAGGGGCATCTCACAGGGCCCCCTACTGACCCTGGGCCCTCGGGCAGTGCCCTAGTGCCTGAATGGTCTTTCTTCCCCTGCATACAAGCAAATATTATGAGAAACATACATTCCTCAGATTTTTAGACAATTTTCCATGCTGTGACCCCACAGGAACATTTTCAGATGTACCTCCTGGTGCGAACATTCATTTCCCACAATGGTTGCACATTACATGCACGTTGGGTGATGTTTGTCCAGCCTCTTCCTAGATTACTATTAGATGTGACCATACACTGGGACTGTAGAGACGTCCAGATTTAATGGAGAGGCCATGGCTCATTGCACAGACATACACAGCATTGTTCTATTCCGACAAAAAGAAACAAAATATCCATGGAAACCCCTGGAGCTTTACAAGTCTGGATGAATACATTCCGGATCTGTCACCATACGCAGCAACAGCATTATTTTTCGAGAAAGCTCCACCTTTTATCATTAAGACGATGTCCTTGAGCTCCAGATAGTGACTTGGCCAAGGCTGAGATGATGCCAACAGCTTGCTGCAAAACTCCAACGAGAGCGCCAAATCAAAGAGTCCAAAGTCTTTTATTATTGGGATTCATTCATAAATACAAAATATAAAACAGCCAACGTGTTTGGGAGTTTAACCCCTCCACTGCCGCCAATGTGTATGTTGGCAGCGGCAGAGTGTAAATCCAACAAGCCAACGGTCTGCTGTTAGGTGGAAGCGATCCAGCCACTGGACATGACCCATGAGGCTGAGCTTTCTGACATCAGGCAGTACGTTTCTCTCCAGAATCCCTTGATATACTTCAGATTTGTGTTTTGTACAGATTTAAGGCACTCCATGCCAGATGCAGCAAAGCAGCTCTAAAGCATAATCTTGTCTCCTCCATGTTTCACAGTAGGCACAGTATTCTTTTCATTGAAAGCCTAATTTTTTTAATCTGTGAACATATAGTTGATGTGGGTAATGGAACCGACCCCAGACTGCGTTTGGGTACTTCCATTAGACTAACGCTTCCCTGTCCAAACACCGACAACAGACACCACAGCCGACTATACAAGACTAGACGGCACCAGTCTTGAAGTAAACCAGGAAGTAGACTAGTTTATTTTAACACAGATACAAGATATATACACTCAAGGGAACAATACGCCCTCCTTGCATAATGACACAGGGCGGGGCAATCTACATTTAGTAACAAGAGACACACCAACAGACAGTCCCATCAGGAGGGAGGACTGCTGGAGACACCCTCCACCAAGCCAAAACACATACATCCCATAATAGTTTGCTCCCAAGCCAGACACACAATAGAACAATGGGATGCAACCACGTAACATCAAACAATCAACAACCCCCCACCCCAATATTAGGACAGATCAACCAGTACCCCTAACAGGCACAGGGTGATTTACATATAAGAGGGATATGGGGAACTGAGACAGGGGTCTCCCCACCTCTCCAAAGTGAGCTTGGTTCCATGGGCCCCCACCTAAAGTGACTCCCGTCACAATGTGTTTTTCCAAGATCCAAACCAGCGGGAAATTCACACGATAAAATACTGCCAGTCCACCGGAATTCCCTACCCCACAGCTAAATGTAACAAAGGGGCAGGGACGCTGGTACCATCATGAACCTAATATGGTAACACAGCCATATTTGGTCAATGGCATTGACCATTGACATAAACACTGACATTCAGTTTGGCCTGAACCTAAAATTTTTGCAAATTCCTAACAGGTTTTTTTATGTTTTTCTTTTAGCAGTTGTGTCCTCCTTGGTCTTCTTTGGAGCCCATCATTGCTCAAAGAGGAACAGATGGTGCTATCAGACATTGATGTACCTCAACCTTGGAGTTCATCTTGTATCTCTTTGGAGGGTTTTCTTGGCTCTATGTCTACTTTTCATACTATCCTTCTGTTCAGTCTTGGTTCCAGGTTACTCCTGTAGCCATGTCGAAGAGTGATGGATACTGAAGTACTTTGACCTTAGAGATCACCTTGTTCTCTTTAGATGTCTTTCTTGGTGCTTTGTCTACCATTCTCACTATCCTCCTGTTCATTCAGGAACCCATTTTCCTTTTCTGGCCGTATCAAAAAGTGGTGGATGGTGCGGACACCGATATACCTTGACCTTGGAGTTCAGCTTGTATCCCTTTGGAAGTTTTTCTTGGTGCTTTGTCTACCATTCATACTATCCTCCTGTTCAATCAGGGGTCAATTTGTCTCTTGTAGACACGTCAAAATATGAGGGATGGTGTGGACACTGATGTACTGTACCTTGACCTTGGAGTTCAGCTTGTATCTCTTTGAAAGTTTTTCTTGGCTCTATGTCTACTATTCATATTAACCTTTTCTTCAATCTGAGGTTGATTTTCCTCATATGGCCATGACAAAAAGTGGTGGTTGGAGTGGACACTGATGTACCTTAACCTTGTTGTTCAGCTTATACAGTTGTGTTCAAAATAATAGCAGTCAGACATCACTAACCGGATCAATCACTGTTTTTGGTAGAAATGATATTTCTACATGGCAAATAATTTCCTAGCAGGTGTAGTAGAGTAATAGAAATCCAACAGACCCAACAGTCATGACATGCATGCTGCTGATTCTGTGTCATTGAATCACTCATTGAAAGGGGCGTGTTCAAAATAATAGCAGTGTGGAGTTCTATTAGTGAGGTCATTCATGAAAAACAGGTGGCAATTATTGCCCTTATTTAAGGAAGGAAGGCAGCAAATGTTACACATGCTGGTTACAGTGCATTTCTCTCTGAAATTCTGGGGAAAATGGGTCGTTCCAGACATTGTTCAGAAGAACAGCGTACCTTGATTAAAAAGTTGATTGGCGAGGGGAAAACATATAAAGAAGTACAGAAAATGATCGGCTGCTCAGATAAAATGATCGCAAATGCTTTAAAATGGCAACCAAAACCTGAAAGACGTGGAAGAAAGCGAAAAACTACCATTCAAATGGATAGAATAGCCAAAATGGCGCGGACTCAGCCAACAATCAGCTCCAGGAAGATGAAAGAAGGTGTGACGTTCCCTGTGAGGACTGTTACAATTAGAAGACGCCGATGTGAAGCCAAGCTATCTGCAAGAAGTCCCCGCAAAGTCCCACTGTTGGGAAAAAGACGCGCTGAAGAGGTTACAATTTGCCAAAGAGCACATTGACTGGCCTAAAGAGAAATGGCCAACATTTTGTGGACTGATGAAAGGAAGATTGTTCTTTTTGGGTCTAATGGCCGGAGACAGTTTGTCAGACGACCCCCAAACACTGAATTCAAGCCACAGTACACTGTGAAGACCGTGAAGCATGGTGGTGCAAGCATCATGATATGGGGATGTTTCTCATACTACGGTGTTGGGCCTATTTATCGCATACCAGGGATCATGGATCAGTCTGAATCCATCAGAATACTTGAAGAGGTCATGCTGCCTTATGCTGAAGAGGAAATGCCCTTGAAATGGGTGTTCCAACAAGACAACGACCCCAAACACACCAGTAAACCTGCAACATCTTGGTTCCAGACCAACAAGATGGACGTTATGGAGTGGCCAGCCCAATCCCCGGATCTTCATCCAATAGAAAACTTGTGGGGTGACATCAAAAATGCCGTTTCTGAGGCAAAACCAAGAAATGGAGAAGAACTGTGGAATGTGGTCCAATCATCCTGGGCTGGAATACCTGATCACAGGGGCCAGAAGTTGGGTGACTCCATGCAACACAGATGTACAGCAGTTCTCAGAAACAGTGCGACTACAACCAAATATTCATGAAGTCATTCAAAGGAAAGCAAAATCTTCAAACATTTCTCAGTTTATATAGTGAATGTTTGAGTTTGTAAAGAAGAATACAAACACTGCGATTTTTTTGAACCGTCTAATATTCACTTTTCTTACATTTTTTTAGAGGAACAACACAAATTTGATGTATTTTTCTTCATGTTGTGATTTGGAATAGAATGTGTCGTGTTCCCAATGCATTTGTGTGGATGGAAACAAAAGCTATTAGAAGGATTTTCAGCTTTATTCACTTTTTTCAACACACTGCTATTATTTTGAACACATCTGTATCTCTTTGGAGGTTTTCCTTGGCTCTTTGTCTACCATTAGTACTATCCTTCAATTCAGTCTGGGATCAATTTTCCTCTTGTGGCCATGACAAACAGTGACGGGAGGTGCGGACACTGAAGTACTTTGACTTTGAAGTTCAGCTTGTATCTCTTTGGAAGTTTTTCTTGGTGCTTTGTCTACAATTCATACTATCCATCTGTTCAGTTTGAGGTCGATTTTCCTCTTGTGTCCATGTCACAAAATTAGGTTTGGTGCAGACACCGATGTACCTTCACCTCGGAGTTCAGCTTGTATCTCTTTGAAAGTTTTTGTTTGCTCTACGTCTACTATTCATACTAACCTTCTCTCCAACCTGGGGTCGATTTTGCTCTTGTGGCCATGACAAAAAGTGGTAGGTGGTGTGGGCACTGATGTACTTTGACCTTGGAGTTCAGCTTTTATCTCTTTGGAGGTGTTTCTTTCCTCTTTGTCTACCATTTGCACTATCTTTCTGTTCGGTCTGGGATCAATTTTCCTCTCATGGCCACAACAAAAAGTGATGGATGATGCGGACATTGATGTAGCTTGACCTGTATCTCTTCGGAAGTTTTCCTTGGTTCTTTGTCCACCTTTCATCCTTTGCATCTGTATAATCCAGGGTCCATTTTACTCTTGTAGTCATGACAAGAAATGATGGATGGTGCAATCAGATACTAATGTACCTTGACCATAGGGTTCAGCTTGTATCTCTTTAGAAGTTTTTCTTGGCTCTTGGTCTACCATTTGTAGTATTCTCCTGTTCAGTCCACAGTCCATTTTCCGATTGTGGCCACGTCAAAAAGAGACAGATGGTGTGGACACTGATATACTGTACCTTGACCTTGAAGTTCAGCTTTCATCCCTTTGGAAGTTTTCCTTGGCTCTCTCTCTCTGCCATACTCACTCTCCTTCTATTCATTCTGGGGTATATTTTTCTCTTGTGGCCAAAAGAGATGGATCATGCAGACACTGATGTACCTCAGCCTTGGAGTTCAGGTTGTATCTCTTTGAAGGTTTTCCTTGGCTCTTTTCTACCATTGGCACTATCCTTCTGTTCAATCGGGGGTCTATTTTCCTCTTGTAGCCACATCAAAAAGTTGTGGCTGGTGTAGACATTGATGTACCTTGGCCTTGGAGCAGGGGCGGACTGACCATTTGGAAACTCGGGCACTGCCCGAGGGCCCGGGGTCAGTAGGGGGCCCCATGAGATGCCCCTGGTACCTTTTTCATAGGCTTTTTTGAGTTTGGGCAAGGACACAGGGGCCCCATGATCCCCTATTGCATGGGGGCCCTATGAGTTGTCAGTCCGCAGCTACCTTGGAGATTACTTAGTATCCATTTGTACTTTGACCTTGGAGTTCAGCTTGTATCTGTTTGGAAGTTTTCCTTGACTCTTTCCTTCTTTTCAATGTGGAGTCTAATTTCCTCTTGTGACCACGTTTAGAGAGGTTGGCTACACTGTAGTCACAGGAACATCAAGCTGCTTGAAGATGGTCTTCTAGCCTTTACCTTTGACATGCTGGTCTTTTATATTTTATACCATTATATGGCCACTAGATGGAGCTGATGATCATAATAAATATTTATTTCCTAAGACCATCAGCTCCATCTAGTGGTCATAATGCAGTATTTGCCTGATTCACTCTATTGTGTGTGAATGAAGAACATTTGACCTGGAGAGAAAATAGCCTGATGAGTATTTCTTGTTTTGGTTAAACAAATTGTATACAAATTACCTATTAAAGCCACTTGGGTTGGGGGGGGAGGGGGGGCAGGAGGCTGGAAAAAATAGCGGACCCTCCGTTTTAAACTGTACTTTGCCCTTCCAGTGCACAGTAACAGGTATACTGCATATGGAGTATAGTAAAGAGCCCCCACCACCCTCCTCGTTTCCATAACCCCCTTCTTTGGTGTAAATGGTAACTGTACCCTGGACTGCAGCTTACACAGGGCCAAGGATCCTTCCCCAGAACCCATGTAACACTTAGGTCTGGGCCTGTCAATTACCCCACCTTGGGCACGAAGCATTGCATTGTGGGTAGTGAGGGATGTGCCCCCCTCCATCACTGCAACTGACACCAACTCCCTGCAAATAGTTCATAGATTTCTATTTGGACCCCCCCAGCCCCGCTTTTTTCCATAGTTCCATGTAGCTCCCCTTCCTCCACACTTGCCCCCCTATATCTACTCTCCCCATTGGCAGAGCAAGTCACATGACCTCTGACTGCCATGTGTCAGATCCAGGGCTGCTGTTAGAAATCACGGGGCCCCATACAGCCAACCTGAAAGCCCCCTCCCCATAGTAATGAATGAACACAGTGCGTGATTGGTACTGAGCACTCATTGTGTTTGAGGAAAGGAAGAGGCTGGCACATGTGACATATTTACCGGACTCCTCCCCCACTCTCCATCCTGAAGGATCCTATTGTGCGCTTGCTGCTGCTGGTGGGAAGGAGAGGAGGGAAGGTGGCAGCACTGCGGAGGTGGGGGCACACAGGGAAGCCTGGGCATCGGGGGAAACATATGGTGCACAGGGAGGGTGATGGGGGGCAATTACTGGAACCATTCCCCTGTAGGGCTATCTCTGCATCAACTGAAAGCCAGCGGGAGGGCGAGGAGAAGCGGCCAGTTTCAGCTGCTGCAGAGAGAGACATACAGGGGATTGGTTGTAGTAATTGCCCCCCCCCCCACACCCTCCCTGCCCACTTACGATTCGCCCTGCTGCCTGGGCCCCCCTGCTGGCATGGGCCCCATACAGGTGAACTGGTGGTACCCCCTTATCCACGGCCCTGGTCAGATCACATGCCTGGTCGTATAGTCAAAAGCAATGAGACCATTGACCAATGTCAGTGTTGTCTACAACGTGAATTATTACTCCCTTTACCCTCATCTTCCAAAGCCAGTTTCAGCAGGTTTTTCACAGTGCCTCTGCACAAATTTTCAATGCCAGTCAGTGCCACCTATCAATGCTGCCAATCAGTGCCACCTATCAGTGCCGCCTATCAGTGTGCATCAGTGCTGCCTATCAATGCTGCCTAACAGTGCCAGTCAGTGCCACCTATCAGTGCCAGTCAGTGCCGCCTATCAGTGACATATATCAGTGTCATGTATCAGTGCTTCCTTTCAGTGCCCATTAGTGATGCCTGTCAATGCCCATCAGTGGCACCTACTATTGTCTCATCAGTACCCATCAGTGCCACCTATCAGTGCAGCCTATCAGTGCCCATCAGTGCCACCTATCAGTGCCACCTATCAGTGCAGTCTATCAGTGCCGCCTATCAGTGCCGCCCATCAGTGCCACCTATCAGTGCAGCCTATCAGTGCCACCTATCAGTGCAGCCTATCAGTGCCCATCAGTGCAGCCTCATTAGCTCACATCAGTGAAGGAGAAAAATCACTTATTTACAAAATTGTATATAAAAAACTACAAAAAAAAGTGTTTTTTTTTTCCCAAAATTTTCAGTTGTTTTTGGTTTGTTTAACCCCGAGGTGATTAAATACCACCAAAATAAAGCTCTATCTGTCTCAAAAAAATGATAAAAATTTCATATGGGTACAGTGTTGCATGACCGCGCAATTGTCATTCAAATTGCGACAGTGCTGAATGCTGGCCTGGGCAGGAAGGGGGTAGAAGTGCCCGGTGGGCGAGGGGGTAAAATATATTTTCTTCCATATGGGAACAAAGGCCAATTTATCCACCAGCATGGTAGGAGCCATGGAGGAAACATATGCAAACTCCATGCAGATAGTGTCTTGGTTGGGATTTGAACCACGGACCCCAGCGCTACAAGACGGAAGGGTTAACTATTAAGACACGAGTTCTAATAGCACCAACGCTGGAGACGGCTGTCATTGTGATCTCAGAATCCTGCAAGCTCCGCAGATGGAATGTTCGGCTGGTTACATAACAATTGGCATTTCTGATGGATCCACAAACAGAGAATTATCGAATTATTTATATGGGGGCTGAGCTGCTTTGGATCTGGATTCGGTTTGGGTAATGAAGGAATAAATTCCCAACCAGGGGCGGACTGACAACTCATGGGGCCCCCGGGCAATAGGGGATCATGGGGCCCCTGTGTCCTTGCCCAAACTCAAAAAAGCCTATGAAAAGGGTACCAGGGGCATCTCATGGGGCCCCCTACTGACCCCAGGCCCTCGGGCAGTGCCTGAGTTTCCAAGTGGTCAGTCCGCCCCTGTTCCCAACATGTCACCATATACAGCAACAGCATCATCGATCCAAAGAACTCCACTTTTAATCATGACAAAAGTCAGGTTCAGTGACTTTGCCTAGGCTGAGATGATGTCATCAGACCCGGGAACTCAGCACAGGGATGGTGGGAACCCCTCATAATGAGCACGGCGGGCGTACAGACCCGGGAACTTAGCACAGGGATGGTGGGAACCCCTCATAATGGGCACAGCGGGCGTACAGACTTGGGAACTTAGCACAGGGATGGTGAGAACCCCTCATGAGCACAGCGGGTGTACAGACCCAGGAACTTAGCACAGGGATGGTGGGAACCCCTCATGAGCACAGCGGGTGTACAGACCCGGGAACTTAGCACAGGGATGGTGGGAACCCCTCATGAGCACAGCGGGCGTACAGACCCGGGAACTCAGCACAGGGATGGTGTGAACCCCTCATAATGGGCACAGCGGGCGTACAGACTTGGGGACTCAGCACAGGGATGGTGGGAACCCCTCATAATGAGCACAGCGGGTGTACAGACCCGGGAACTTAGCACAGGGATGGCGGGAACCCCTCATAATGAGCACAGCAGGTGTACAGACTTGGGAACTCAGCACAGGGATGGTGGGAACCCTTCATAATGAGCACAGCGGGTGTACAGACCCGGGAACTCAGCACAGGGATGGTGGGAACCCTTCATAATGAGCACAGCACGAGTACAGACTCGGGAACTCAGCACAGGGATGGTGGGAAACCCTCATAATGGGCACAGCGGGCGTACAGACCCGGGAACTCAGGACGGGGATGAGGGGAACCCCTCATAACAGGCACAGTGGGTGGACAGACCCGTAAACTCAGCCCAGTAATGGTGGGAACCCCTCATAACAGGCACAGTGGGTGTATAGACCCAGGAACTCAGCACAGGGATGGTGGGAACCCCTCATAAAGGGCACAGCAGGTGGACAGACCCGGGAATTTGGCACAGGGATGGCGGGAACCCTTGAAATGAATGGTTTGTGGAGAAGTCCTCTTCATGCTTTGTAATCTATTGGCCCTCGGAGGTCGGGGGCCGGATTCCTATTCACATTCAGTCAACTCAAGTTAGCGCTTCTGTTCAGCCTTTGCAGAGAAGAGGATTATCCCTTTAAACACACTGCAAGTTCAGTAACATTACTGTCAATGAGCCAGAAATATAACGAACTCCTAACATTGATGGAGCTTTGTATAAAAAAAAAAAAGGTAAAACAATGACAGCAGGTTAGGGCCCCGGGCCCTATTTATTTGTATGTAGTTCTATCTATTTCAAAAAGCCTGGACAATTGAGCAATATCTCCAGTATATTGTATGTGCGTGTTGGCCTCCTCCGCCTCTTGTGCCCAGTAGATGGCAGTCTTGTCCTTTCTATTGATGGAAAGTTGGACTGTACAGGATAAAGAGCTGGATGTAGTTGTAACAATTAAAGGATAAATTCAACTTTTGCTAAAAAATAGTACTTTTTTTTGCAGGTTTTGCAGGCACAGGGAGAACATGCAAACTCCAGGCAGGTAGTGCCGTGGCTGGGATTCAAACCAACGACCCGAGTACTGCCAGGCAAAAGTGCTAACCACTTAGCCATTGTGCTGCCTCATATCAGGATATCAGGTCGGTGATGTAGTTTGGGGCAATGTTATGAACAGTTTTGTACGTCAATGTTAGTAATTTGAATTTTATGCGTTGGGCAATCGGGAGCCAGTGGAGGGATTGGCGGAAACGGAGCGGTTGGTAAGGTGGATGAGTCTGGCCGCGGAATTCAGGATAGACTGAAGAGGGGATAGCCTGCGATGAGGTAGGCCAGTGAGGAGGGAGTTACAGTAGTCAAGTTGTGAGCTCAGTTTTGGAAAGATTTAGTTTGAGGAAGTGGAGTGACATCCAATCCGATATGTCGTTCAGTAGGCTTGTGATTCGGGCGGAGACTGAAGGGGTGAGGTGGGGGGTTGAGAGATAGATTTGCGTGTCATCGGCATAGAGGTGGTAGTTGAACCCGTGAGAGTGTATCAGTTGGCCAAGGGAGGAGGTGTAGATGGAGAAGAGAAGGGGCCCGAAGACAGAGCCTGGGGGGACCCCTACAGAGAGGGGGAGTGAGGGGGAGGTGGCAGCGTTATAGGTAACACTGAAGGAGTGTTGGGATAGATAGGAAGAGAGCTAGGAGAGAGCAGAGTCTCTGAGGCCAAGAGAGTGTAGTTTTTTAAGGAGGAGGGGGTGGTCAACTGTGTCGAAAGCTGCGGAGAGGTCGAGGAGTATAAGCACTGAATAGTGGCCATTAGCTTTGGCGGTTAGCAGGTCGTTGGTGAGTTTGAGTAGGGCAGTTTTTGTGGAGTGTAGGGGGCGGAAGCCAGACTGTAGGGGATCAAGGAGGTTGTTGTCGGTGAGGTGGGAACTCAGGCGATTATAAACTAAGCGCTCTAGGAGTTTGGATGTAAATGACAGCAGGGAGATGGGTCTAAGGTTGTTCAGGTCGGTGGGATCCAGGGAGGGTTTTTTAAGTATGGGAGTGATGCGCACGTGTTTTAGAGGGGAGGGGAATGTGCCAGTAGAGAGGGAAAGATTAAAGATGTGTGTGAGGGAGTGTAGGATGGAGGAGGAGGGCGATTGTAGGAGTTGTGTGGGGACAGGGTCAAGGGGGCAGGTGGTGAGGCGGGCTTCTGAGAAGACCTTAGTGACCTCTTCAGTGGTAGCGAGGTCAAAGGAGTGGAGTGTTGAGGGGGTTTTAGTGTGAGGGATGCTAGGTGGGGTGGAAGTCTGGGCAGTGGCGAGGTCGAAGGAGTGGAGTGTTGAGGTGGTTTTAGTGTGAGGGATGCTAGGTGGGGTGGAAGTCTGGGCAGTGGCGAGGTCGAAGGAGTGGAGTGTTGAGGTGGTTTTAGTGTGAGGGATGCTAGGTGGGGTGGAAGTCTGGGCAGTGGCGAGGTCAAAGGAGTGGAGTGTTGAGGGGGTTTTAGTGTAAAGGATGCTAGGTGGGGTGGAAGTCTGAGCAGTGGTGATGTCCCTACGAATTGCGTCGATCTTGTCTTTGAAGTGGTTGGCAATCTCGTGGGCAGTGAGTGAGGTACTGGGTGGAGGTGGGGGCGGAGAGAGTAGAGAGTTAAGAGAAGAGCCGGCGAGGACTGGAGGAGAGGGTATTGATGAAGGTAACACAGAAGGCTTGCTTGGCACTGTGGAGGGAGCAGGTGTAGGTTAGGAAGGCAGATTTATATTGGGTGAATGCTTGTTGAGAACTGGTTTTGCGCCATAAATCGCTCCAGCGCACGACTGCATCGTTTGAGATTTTTGGTATGGTCAGTCTGCCAGGGTTGTAGCGGTCGGGGTCTCATGCTTCGTGTTGTTGTTCAGAATAAAGAGTCCAAAATATGAAAAACTGCAATTATAACATAGCTTTATTATGTCAATTTAAATATAACAGCTCCCACTGACACCAATGACATGGCACCATTCCTCCCACTGACACCAATGACGGGGCACCATTCCTCCCACTGACACCAATGATGGGGCACTATTCCTCCCACTGACACCAATGATGGGGCACCATTGCTCCCACTGACATCAATGATGAGGCACCATTCCTCCCACTGACACCAATGGCGTGGCTTCATTCCTCCCACTGACACCAATGGCGTGGCACCATTCCTCCCACTGACACCAATGGCGTGGCACCATTCCTCCCACTGACACCAATGACATGGCACCATTCCTCCCAATGACACCATGCATGGGGCATTGTCCCTTTTACTGATACCGATGATAGGGTACAATTCAACCACAAGATACAAATGCTGAGTCCCCACACAATGATGGTGTGTCCCGGCACAAAGATCCACAGTTCGGGGCCCTGGAGAGGTTCTTGTGTTGTGAGTGGCTGTCATCCATCCGAGTGGAGTGTCCTCCGTCCTCTCTCCGAGTACCTGGGCTCCTCATCCCTCCTTGAGCTCCAGGAACAGCAGTGCCATTTGGGGTGAAATGTGGTCCCGGCGTCTGATTCTTGGGATCAGAGTGGCCATTGCATGCCAAGTCACACCCATCTTGTCCCCGTGCACCGGAGTGGAGCCCACACACTGCTCTAGAATTGGTCAGAGAGTCAGTGGAGCTCATGGCCCCGCCTGCTCCTTCCTCGCTGTGGAATAATATACAGCCCAGCGTGCCACTGCCTATGTCTTGTGCAGAGTGTCAGCAGACACACGCCCCCACATTAATTCCACTCGCAAATGCAAGCAGGCGAGTGGAAATTTCAAGGCCTGGACTAGTGGGTAATTTGCAGGCTGTATCCTTATCCCAGATGGACGGATGGATGAGTGTAGTATGATACTTTATCCACAGGGTGTCTTGTTGTCTTCCAGAGCCCCGTTGTATTGGATTAAGATGGATGGATTTCTACCTCTATCCTCCAGGGGGTTTTTTCACTTCCTACAACTCCACTCATTCAAGAACATTAAAATGCACTTTGTATAGTATGTTGATATCCTTATAGTGATATCCACTTTGCCTGTACTTTCTGTGTGTTGCTCCTTTAAGCGTCGTGACGTCAGAGCCCCTCCCCTACGCGTTACGCCACCGGGTCACGTGGCTTCATCAGGGGGATTCAATAGGACGGCACAAAGCTCATTGCCTTATATAGGGAATTTGGGCGCCATTTTGCCATGGTCCGCATGGTGACGGCCATCTTTTTGGGGCCAGAATGCCAATATATTTCCTGATTTGTTATTACAAGTGTGCTGCTCTGCAAATTTGTGAGTTATTAAATACATCTTGATTATGACTTTCACCATACTAAAATGCTTTATTACTGTGTTCAGCTCTGACTAAATGTCACTTTAATCACATCTAAGCTGGCAATGTGGAAACCACTTACAAGGGAAGACATAAATACTCAAAACTACAATACCCAGATTGTTACTCTACGCCTTGTATGCAGCTATTAACATGTTAAAATCATTCTTTAATCATCATTAAAAACGGTTATCCATTAATCACATCATAGATTAATATATAAAGTTATGTTATCAATATATCAACAACTTTAATATAAATTGAATACTTATGAATCCGAAAAGATAAAATGGGAAATTATAACAAAAATATAAAATTATTAAAATAAATAATAAAATTATCCACAAAACTATCTAACCCTATTTTTCATCTACTGTTAATCAGTCTAATATTTTATTATTACCTTTCGATTTACGCAATTAACCTTCTGTATTTAGTAGATTATAAACTAAAAGGTAGTATGATGTTTATATTTATACAGTCTACAATATTAATGTGATTACTCCTACTTATTTTATTCCTATAGTTAATTGTATTTTTTATTATTCCCTCTACTTCAAGCCAGATCACTGTATCTACTACTACAGGGCTTAAAATTTCAAGTCCTGAGCTACTAGCCAGGCCTTCGAGTTACTCGCCACCAACAAACACACACAGAATCACCTGTACACACACACACACACACACACACACAGACATGTACGTACACATACACAGAAACATGTACACACACGCACAGATACACATGTACACACACACACACACACACAGACATGTACGTACACACACAAACACAGAGAAACATGTACACACACGCACAGTGACACATGTACACACACACACACACACAGACATGTACGTACACACACAAACACAGAGAAACATGTACACACATGCACAGTGACACATGTACACACACACAGACATGTACGTACACACACAAACACAGAGAAACATGTACACACACGCACAGTGACACATGTACACACACACGCACAGATACACATGTACACACACACACACACACAGACATGTACGTACACACACACACACACACAGAAACATGTACACACACACACAGTGACACGTACACACAGACATGTACGTACACACACACACAGAAACATGTACACACACGCACAGTGACACATGTACACACACACTGACACATGTATACACACACACAGGTAAGTACAGACACGCATACACACAGATACATGTACATACACAGAAATACACACGCAGAGACACATGTACACAGACACCTGTACATACATATACCGACACATGTACATACATACACATGTACACACAGACACATGTACACACACACAGACATGTACATACATGCAGACACATGTACAGATACGCACATGTACATACACACAGACACATGTACAATTGTACATGCATACACAGACACCATAAAAAGTTGCAGTACTTCGTTGTTCACTCACAGAGCCAGGTTCTGCACTCTAGGGGGGAGGTAGAGAGCACAGCACACACTCCTTGCTTTGCTTTCACCTATTGAACAGTCTGACGGCTCCCAGTGCCAATGACAGATCCGGCCTGAGCTCTGAGCCTTGGCAGCAAGATGGCCCTGGGGGACACACTCGCCCCCACCATAATTTCCACTCGCTATTGGCGAGCAGAAATTTCAAGCCCTGTACTACTACTTTAGTAAAACTATTTATAAAACAATATATTTTTTTTCATTTTAATACAGTATATATTAATATTCTACAAATCTATATAGTTCATTATCAGTTCTCTCCTGGCTCAGAGGTGGTGTTTCATGGGACAGAAGCATTCAACTCAATCATCTTCTACACTGTTAGCCCCTGTACACCTATCTATTCAGCCCCGACCTCGTCAAACATTTTCGGACAATTTCACCCCAGATAGGTCACAACGCCTTGATAATGGCAGGTTGCCTCATTTTTCAATATTTTATTTAACAGTCCACAAGGGAGCAAATTCAACCCAAATTCCCCAAAAAGTTGGGATGCTGTGTAAAATCTACAAAAAAATAAAATAAAGCAATGATTGGCAAATCTCATAAACCCATATTTTATTCACAACAGAAAACATATCAAATGTTTACACTGAGAAAATGGACCATTTTAAGAAAATAATAAGGTCACTTTGAAATAGATGGCAGCAAAAAGTCACAAAACAGTTGGGCAACAATAAGATGGCAAAGTAAGTGGTACTAACAAGGAAGAGCTGGAAGAATATTTTTTTAACTTATTAGGTTGATTGGCAACAGTTCTAACATGATTGGGTATAAAAAGAGCATCTTATGCCGGCCATAGATGCTCTTTTTAAAAAAAAAAATCGGCCGATTTTCGCACCATTAGTGGGTTAACCCTGTTTTTTTAGGGTTTTTGCACATTTTTTTTATCAGGCATGTTGGAAAATGTGTGGCCGATTTTGATGATCGGACGATTTTCCCGGCAATGATGGGCAAATCGGCCAATCGTTTTACGGATAAAAAAATCTGAGAAGAAGAAGAAGAAGAGGAAGAAGGAGGAGGAGGAGAAGAAGGAGGAGAAGGAGAAGGAGAAGGGGGAGAAGGAGGAGAAGGAGAAGAAGGAGGAGGAGGAGGAGGAGGAGAAGGAGGAGGAGGAGAATTCCGGTCTGCTATTATATTTTATAGGAAAAAGTGTTGCGGTTGCAACAAATGTATCCATTTGTATCCAAATAAAAACATCTGTATCCAAATAAAAACATTGTAATCCAAATAATGTATTACAATGTTTTTATTTGGATACAGATGTTTTTATTTGGTTACAAATGGATACATTTTTTGCAACCGCAAGACTTTTTCATATAAAATATAATAGCGGACTGGAATTCTTCTACTTCTTCTTATGTATTGCTGTCACATTGTATGGTGCGCTCCCCTGTCTCTGCAAGGGACAGAAGTTATGGGGTTAATGCCGGTCATAGATGGGTCGAAAATCGGCTAATTTTTTTTTTAACGTTGGTGGTAACATCAGCCAATCAAACGATCGATTTTTCGTTTTTTTTTTTTTAAATCGGCCGATGTTTGACCAGTCTATGACCGGCATTAGAGAGTCAGAGTGTTTCAAAAGTAAAGATGGGCAGAGGTTCACCAATCTGTGAAAAAGCTGCAGCTAAAAATTGTCAATTTCCGAATAACGTTCCTCGACATAAAAATTGCAGACTTTAAATATATCATCATCTACAGTACATATTAATAGCAGCAACATCCACACATGTAGGACGCCCAACATTAGAGGTGATTTATTGTTCAAAAGCAAAGACACTTCTGCACACTGGTACTGACTAGTATTCCCATGTTTCTCTTCTCCCTCAGTTTTTCTCTATCACTGAGCTAATGTGACATGAGCACTGATGGAGAGGGGCGGGGGAGGGTCAGACTAGGATGCTGCACAGGCAGCTGACATCATCCTTATCAAGAGATGATGTCATTGGTTGTCAGGAAGGTCGTAATGGCGCACAATGAAAATCTGTGGCTATGTGTAACTAAAAGGCGGGCTTGTTCCACCTGCTGGCTTGTATACAAGTTTTGGACAATTTTTAGACATTTTGCCAAGGCACCCCTGAAAAAACCTCAAGGCACCCTGGTTGAGAAAGGCTGGTCTATGAATTAAAAGTAGCCCTCCCCTCCCTTCCTATTTTAACCTCTTCATACTGGCCGCACGCAAATGTGCGTCCTCCCGGCGTCTGGGCGACCGCATATTTGCGTGCAATTAAGAAAAACATATGTGCTGAGAGCGCTCCCAGCACACATGTCCGGTACTCACGGAAAAGTCCCGATCTCCTCTTTCGATTGGGACCTTTCCCGATCATGTGACCGCCGTGACAGCGAATCACGGTGGTCACATGACCTTAAAACCCCACCCCGCCTCCTTAAACCCTTAAAGGGACGGGAGGCGCTGGTGCCAAGGGCTTAATGCTGAGCGATATAAACCACAGAATCTTCTTCAATCCATCCCTTTGGCTTCAGAACCCGCACTATCCTCTCTTTAACTTTAGCTCCCGCGTTCTTGAGTTTGGAATTGCCTCTAATGAGCACGGTGCTATGTGCTGGAGCATAGGCCGCAGAGACTAGCTGACAGAGTACTAAGCGTGGATCTCCTTCCTTAAAAATATCAGTTATATTAATAACGGCAATTATAAAGTACATAACAAATAACAGAAGAAGAGAGAAAATGGTGAATCCAGCACAGAGGTGGGCATCTACCAAGGCCTCATGCTTCGTGTTCATTGCGTTGCGCATGCGATTCGAGTGCCGCTTTAGAGAAGTTATTATAAGAGTTGCAGAGCCGATGGTCAACGCCAATGGAACGGTGTACCCAAAAGGCAAAACTAAAACACGGTATATACCTAAGTAAATGTCACCGAGAGTTGGAGCGTCGATCAAGGTGGAGCTGCCATTGGCAGAAGGGAGGTTCTTATTCTGATTCAGGTTCTTCTCCGCAATGCAGAACAGTGGACATCCCATTAAAACGCATTCAATCATGGAGAAAATTATTATTCTTCGGTAAGACACAAGAAATCGCCGTTGATACCAACAAATCAAAGTATGATTGAAAGTCAAGATTTTGGCGCAGTAGAACACACAAAGCAGTCCTGACAACGTCAGACTGCACTGAATGGAAATCATTTTCAGGGCGTGAACCGATTGGCAAAGTAAGTCCGAGTTCCAGAAAAGGTCACAAAACCAGTCGAATCCCAACCACGTCTGGAGGGAGAGGTTGGAAAAGCCAACAGCACATATGAAGTGGTCGGCGGCAGTGATATCCCCGCGGTGCTTCCAATCTGAGAGATTAACTCCAAGCATGAATCCATTGGTGACGAACCCCAACAATAAAGCCACAACCTGGAGGGCTGTAAGACCTAGGGTGAAGCTTGTGTCCATGGTGGAGACAATAAATGAGACAATGGTTTTCTCAGATGAAGTAGAAGGGAATATGCAAACCACAGGAGCAGTAGATATTTTTCTCTAACAACAATATTCAAACAAACTAATTTTGTAGACGGGGGAGAGGAAATGTGAGCTTTGTTTGCTTTGGTTGGTGATAAGGATGGCCGGTAGTACGCCATGCTAAAATACACAGCTCAGTCCATAGATGTTGACAGATTTAAAGACATTTGGTTTGCTGTAGTTCTGTACATAATTACATAGTTAGTCTGGATGAAAAAAGACAAAATTCCATCCAGTTCAACCATTAAAAAAAAAAAAAAAAAAAAAGTTATAATCCTACACCCACAGTTGATCCAGAGGAAGGCAAAAAAAAAACCCAGCAAAGCATGATCCAATTTTCTCCTGCAGGGGAAAAAATTCCTTCCTGATTCCCCGAGACAATCAGATATTCCCTGGATCAACTTTCCCTATAAATGTTATATCCAGTTATATTCTGTGTATCCAAGAAAGAATCCAGGACTTTCCTACAGCATTCCACTGAGCTGGCCACAACCAACTCTTGAGGGAGTCTATTCCACATTTCACAGCTCTCACTGTGAAGAAACCTTTCCGTGTTTGGAGATTAAATTTCTTTTCCTCCAGACGTAAAGAGTGCCCCATTGTCATGCCCTCTACATCACAAAAATGTAATTCTCTTTTGAGAAAATACAGCTTCACCTCTTTTGTATCTTAGCGCTGTTGATATCTTCCAGCGTCTTAGCCATTTCTTGTCTCAATGCAGCATTGGCTACACATTATTGGTCTGGACCGGCTTCCACCTAGTGGCAATGGTGGACTTTGCATGCAGAACGTGAGTCAAGAACATCTGGGACACATGGGCAGAGTGTTGTCACCCCATAATAGGAAGTGCCTTAACAGGAACCTTTGTAGCAGGATCAGTGGGCATTCTATTAACCGTTTCCCACCCGGCCACTGCACATAAACAGCCAGGTGGGAGCTTCGTCGTTCTGAGTGGACGTTCAGGAATTTCCTTCAGAACATGTGCACAAGAATGGCCTCGTGGCCGTGCAGCTGCACGCTCTCCGTGTGCCTGTGTTCATCAGAGCTCAGTAGAAGGGCCCTCTGATTGGCCCTTCTGCTCACATGACAGCTGTGTCCAATCACAGCCGTCATGTGATGTCAACAAAGACACCATTCAGTTGAACGGCTCTGTCTCTCCTCACACAGAGCCCATGAGTGAGGAGAAGTAGAGCCAATCAGCGAGCGGTCAGAGCCTGGGTTCAAACCTGGGCCTTCTGCGGTGAGAGGCAATGTTTCTTCTTGCTGAGCCACCTGGAATGCTGGACAGCTCCCTTGACAATTATTTCGATGATCCTACCTTGACCTTGTTTATCTTGAACCTTGAACCCCTTGCTCCTCCCATGAACGTCCTGATAAAAGCCATGTCTCTACATTTCCTGTTTGACAGATTATTGTGCCTTCTCCAGCCAATATCCCGCTCGTCTCTCCTGCTGTCGTCCTATACCTTCGTTACCGACCTTTGGCTTGTTCCTGGACTACGATTCTGCCTCATCCTCATCTACTACCGTTTGTGACCAACCCTTGGCTTGTTGACTGACTCCGCTTCTGCTAGATCCCTAACCTGTTTGATCTGCTATTGGATTCTGGCTTGCTCATTCCCTGGTGGGGTGATCCAGAGATCTGCGACTTGGTACTAACACGCAGCCAAATCCATCTCCACTCTCCGGAGCTCTGGTGAAGACCGGTTAGTGCTTAGACCCCGCACCTCAGGTGAGCCTGCGTCATTCCCAGGGTGACCTGCTGGTGTACCTATCCTGCTGGTTTCAGGTAAGCCTTACACTGCTATAGCAACTGATCTCTAAACCTGACCCCTGATCGTGACACAAGCACATTGCCCACACATCACCCTGTGACAGTACCAGTCACTGGTACTATGATAGTGCGGCAGGCAATCTGACACTAACTACCACTGGGTGTGAACTGACTAAATGACACTGGCATCTCCAATGATACTAATACAGTAATCAGTGCTTATAATATATACTATATAATAATAAAGTGCTTGTGAGCCACTAGGATTCCTTGTGATTATAAATGTAGCTAATTATATTACTAAGGTTCGCTGGCGCTGATACACACTCTTATTAATGTGTAATATAAAAATTATTAAAGTGCAATAGTGCCGCGTGTCACGGATCCACGGTCGCCCCCACCAACATGCGACAATCGCACGACCGCGACTAACAGTAATACGTCACGCCCACGGCGTCAGACCCCAGACTTTCTCACCAAACTCGTGACCAAAGGACCGGCCGAACTAAAACCGCGGTGTGACGCGCGTAACAAGGCCACACTCAGCTGCACACAGCACAGCGATTGCCCAGCTAATGGACTACAATCGGTGCCTGCAGCCTAAATGCGCTTGTTACTGGGTCGGGTTAATTACGCAACTAACCCTCTACTGCCACCACCCCTTTTGTCGGAGACTGGGAAACTCCCGTTATCAAATATACACTATAATGATTGAAATATTGATCTATATAGCATGGCCTGTGGACCTGCTATACAGAGATATAACAAACAGTAGCGTCTCTTCAAAGGCAGGGATTCGTGAATTGCAAGTAAGCGCTTAGAAACAGTTTAACACTTTCAGAAAGAAAGATTTATTACTAAAAG
The DNA here is from genome assembly GCF_062004578.1 of Staurois parvus. Classification (NCBI taxonomy): domain Eukaryota; kingdom Metazoa; phylum Chordata; class Amphibia; order Anura; family Ranidae; genus Staurois; species Staurois parvus. The sequence continues at coordinate 508,390 of NW_028319386.1, forward strand.
AGTCAAAACAGGTGCAATAAAATATTTACAAAGATGTCACGAAAAAATATATACAGTGGGGATCGAAAGTTTGGGCACCCCAGCTAAATATTTGTATTAATGTGCATAAAGATGCCAAGGAAAGATGGAAAAATCTCCAAAAGGCATCAAATTACAGATTAGACATTCTTATAATATGTCAACAAAAGTTAGATTTTATTTCCATCATTTACACTTTCAAAATAACAGAAAACAAAAAAATGGCGTCTGCAAAAGTTTGGGCACCCTGCAGAATTTATAGCATGCACTGCCCCCTTTGCAAAGCTGAGACCTGCCAGTGTCATGGATTGTTCTCAATCATCGTCTGGGAAGACCAGGTGATGTCAATCTCAAAGGTTTTAAATGCCCAGACTCATCTGACCTTGCCCCAACAATCAGCACCATGGGTTCTTCTAAGCAGTTGTCTAGAAAACTGAAACTGAAAATAATTGACATTCACAAAGCTGGAGAAGGCTATAAGAAGATAGCAAAGCGTTTTCAGATGTCAATATCCTCTGTTCGGAATGTAATTAAGAAATGGCAGTCATCAGGAACAGTGGAAGTTAAAGCAAGATCTGGAAGACCAAGAAAAATATCAGACAGAACAGCTCGCAGGATTGTGAGAAAAACAATTCAAAACCCACGTTTGACTGCACGATCCCTCCAGAAAGATCTGGCAGACACTGGAGCTGTGGTACACTATTCCACTATAAAGAGATACTTGTACAAATATGGTCTTCATGGAAGAGTCATCAGAAGAAAACCTCTTCTACGTCCTCACCACAAAAATCATCGTTTGAACTTTGCAAATGAACATATAGACAAGCCTGATGCATTTTGGAAACAAGTTCTGTGGACCGATGAGGTTAAAATTGAACTTTTTGGCCGGAATGAGCAAAGGTACGTTTGGAGAAGAAGGGGCACAGAACTGAATGAAAAGAACCTCTGTCCAACTGTTAAGCATGGGGTTGGATCAATCATGCTTTGGGGTTGTGTTGCAGCCAGTGGCACAGGGAACATCTCACGAGTAGAAGGAAAAATGGATTCAATAAAATTTCAGCAAATTTTGGATGGTAACTTGATGCCATCTGTGAAAAAGCTGAAGTTAAAGAGAGGATGGCTTCTACAAATGGATAATGATCCTAAACACACCTCGAAATCCACGGGGGATTACATCAAGAGGCATAAACTGAAGGTTTTGCCATGGCCTTCACAATCTCCTGACCTCAACATCATTGAAAATCTATGGATAGACCTTAAAAGAGCCGTGCGTGACAGACAGCCCAGAAATCTCAAGGAACTGGAAGACTTTTGTAAGGAAGAATGGGCAAAGATACCTCAAACAAGAATTGAAAGACTCTTGGCTGGCTACAAAAAGCGTTTACAAGCTGTGATACTTGCCAAAGGGGGCAGTACAAGATATTAACTCTGCAGGGGGCCCAAAATTTGCAGACGCCATTTTTTTGTTTTCTGTTATTTTGAAAGTGTAAATGATGGAAATAAAATCTAACTTTTGTTGACATATTATAAGAATGTCTAATCTGTAATTTGATGCTTTTTGGAGATTTTTCCATCTTTCCTTGGCTTCTTTATGCACATTAATACCAATTTTTAGCTGGGGTGCCCAAACTTTCGATCACCACTGTATGTGTATATAAAGACACAGCAAAGAGATAATTAGGAAGGGAATTACAGGGTTAAGTTACTTGCCCATATGCCTGGGTTTGCAGATCCAAGTTGCGGAGCAGGACGATTCTTTATCTCCTCCTTCGATGTTAGCTGGGAGATCTGTGTATATCAACTTAAAACTAGCTTTTCTCTTCTTAAAAGTCCCTCTCAAAGGGAGGGGGGCTCTGACTACACGTTTTGGGAGTGGTCAGTGGCAAACTCAGTTAAAACTAACAGCTTCATAATCCATGACATGAAACACACAGTTGACCTGAGGAATGTTCAATTCTCTTTTAAGTCCGGGAGAGAAGCTATTATCTGTTTTATGATGTGGGGGCTTACACAGTTTTGGGGTCAGTGCTTCCCAATTCTCTGAGAAATGCTGGCCTTATCAGAACGTAGGTGAGAAAGGTTATATTTCAGCAGACTGCCTGGTACCTGGACTCAGGATGCTTAACCTGGCTGACCCACACCATCTGTCAGGAGATAACGTTTGCCTCTCAGGACGGCAGGGGGTAGGGAATGAGGGCTGAGAAATAGAAAATATCTAGAATAAAAAGAGAGGAATAAATGGAAAAGGAGAACTCCGCTCCAACTCTGATGAGCTAGTTTGCTACACCGCGCTCCTCTTACTTTACTAAATGTGCTTAAACAATTAAGAAGTTCCAAAAATATGTGCTGTGATTCAAACATAAATTAATCAAAATAGGTATAAAAATATAAAATAACATTTATATTTAATTCATATAGTGATATTTCCAAACTCAATTACATAAGTTTCAATAAAAGTGCTTCTCTTGGGAAAAAAAAAATGCTCTTTAAATTTGGATGTTAATATGCGCTCACCTCAAAGGAAGCCTAAACTATCAATTAGGAAACCATAACTTTATATTTAAAAGACAGGACGAATCCTCTCTTATCAATGATATGCAGGATAATGGTTGTAGTTCTCCATTTCATCCACCAGGGTTTGCTTGGTAGTCTACTCCCCTTCTACGGATTGGATTGCATGGACCTCTCCCTCTTCGTGCTGCAGGATAAGGATTTATCTTCGTTTTCCTTATTTCTCCTCAGAGTCCTATGGAAAAAAGAAGCCTTTAGTGCCTTATCCTTTAACACTTTTATTTGTGTGCAGTAGAAGAATACACTCACAATATCAACAATATTAGTAAGCCTTCTAGAGCCTCCTCTGTGTGTGCTGAACACACAGCCTATACTCGCCGCTATGATCTCGAGTGCGTGGTGACGTCAGAGCCCCTTCCCTACGAGTTGCGCCACTGGCTCACGTGGCTTCGTCAGGGGAATGTACCCCCGGTGGATAAAATGGAGAATTACACCTATTATCCTGCATATCATTGATAGAAGAGATGATTCATCCTGTCTTTTAACCCCTTCACGTCGGCGCCTCCCAGCCCTTTAAGAGTTTCAGAAGCCGGGAGGCGGGGTTTAGAGAACCGGCGTACGCGTCGTCACATGATCGAGAAAAGGTCCCGATCGAAAGAGGAGACCGGGACCTTTCTGCGAGTACCGGACATGTGTGCTGGGCGCGCGCTCTTGGCGCATGTGATTTTTCTTAACCACTTCATGTCCGGACACTTTAACCCCCTTCCTGTCCAGGGCAATTTTCAGCTTTCAGCGCTATCACACTTTGAATGATAATTTCGCGGTCATGCAACACTGTACCCATATGAATTTTTTACCATTTGTTTGAGTCAGATAAAGCTTTTATTTTGGTGGTGTTCATTCACCACTGGGATTTTTTTTTTTTTTTTTTTGCTATATAAATGAAAAAGTCCACAAATTTTGAAAAAAAAAATAACATTTTGCAAATAAATAATCTTTCTTCATAAATCTTGGCCAAAATGTATTCAGTTATCTTTTTTATTAAAAAAAAAACCCAAATTAGTTTATAACCAAAAATATTTTTTTTTTACATTTTTATATTATTATGTGTTGGGGTTTTTTTTGTTTTTTTTTACAGTCACCCTTGGTGGTATATATTCACCGCTGGGATTTTTTTTTTTTTGCTATGTAAATGAAAAAGTCCAAAAATTTTGAAAAAAAGTGTTTTTCTTATAAAAGTTTGCAAATAAATAATATTTCATCATAAATCTTGGCTAAAATTTATTCCGTTAGCTTTTTAGTAAAAAAAAAAAAAGCCAAAATTAGTTTATAACCAAAAATTATAATTTTTAGACATTTTTATTTAGTTTTTTTATATTTTTTTTTTTTTACATAGTCACCCTAGCAGTGGTGACACTGTACTAGTGGGGGGTGAAGAAGAATTTTTTTTTTTTTTTTTTTTACAGTGATTGCTTTTACACACATAGGATGTAAGAGCAATCATTTCTCTTTTTCTCTGTCTGCATTCTTGCAGCCATTGAGAACTACTGAGTGAACTGTGATTGGTCACAGCTTGTCACATGGTACAAGGCTGTTGTGAATAGCCCTGTACCATGTGATCTCTGTGATCATTCACAGATTTCACACGTAGTAAGCAATGATGTCACAAGTGACATCTTGCTTACTACTTTGCATGTGATCACTGATTGGCCAATCAGCGATCACATGATCGGGACCTCGTACAGGGGTCCTGTCCGACGATCGGTGTTTCACTGTGTCTGGAGGACACAGCGGGCACCAGATTGCGGTGCTGCGCGGCCCCATGGAGCGCGCACAGCTAGAAGTGGCGGGTGCCGTTTATGAACGGCAACCCGCCCCTGGAGTGCCACCGTCCTGACGTTTATAAACAGTAGGCGGACGGCAAGTGGTTAATAGAATGCAAATGTGCGGCCGCTCGGCCTCTAGGCCCAGACACCGGGAGGCCGCACATTTGCGTTCGGCCGGCGTCAAGATGTTAATCTCTTGCCGACCGCGCATAGCCGAATGACGGCTTCACCGCGGCCGGCCAGTTCTGAGTGGACGTCATATGACGTCCTCCCAGAACGCGCTCTCCTGCGCGCCCCAGGGGGCGCGCACCCGGCGATCTCCGTGATCGCTGTGTCCTACGGACACAGCTGATCACGTGATGTGGTGAAAGGCCGATCCCACCGGCCTTTTTCCACGTGATCAGCGGTGTCCAATGACACGCTGATCACAGGGAAATGCAAGTGCCGGTTCTGGGCTGCACTTTCCTCACGCTGTCAGATCGTGAGGAAAGTACTGCCGAGAACCGGCAGTTGTCAGAGCGGGGATCGGCACCGATCATCAGGGCACTGATGATCAGTGCCCTGATGATCGGTGCCCAGCAGTGACACCCGCAAGTTCCGCCCAGCAGTGCGCCCACTAGCCCCGCCCACCCGTTCCCAGCAGTGCCCCCACCTGTGCCCAGCAGTGCACCCACCTGTGCCACTCTGCAGTGCCACCTACCTGTGCCCAGAAGTGCCACCTACATGTGCCCAGCAGTGCCACCCACCTGTGCCCACCAGTGCCACCCACCTGTGCCCACCAGTGCCACCCACCAGTGCTGCCCACCAGTGCCACCCACCAGTGCTGCCAGTCAGTGCCGCCAGTCAGTGCCCAGAAGTGATGCCAGTCAGTGCAGTCTATCAGTACCCATCATCAGTGTCACCTATCAGTGCCGCCTATCAGTGCTGCATATCAGTGCCGCCTATCCGTGCCACCTCATTAGTACTGCCTATCAGTGCCCTTTAGTGCTGCCTATCAGTGCCCATCAGTGCCGCCTCATCAACGCAAATCAGTGGAGAAAAAATACCTGTTTGAAAAATTTTATAAAAGAAACAAATAAACTTTTTTTATTTTTTTCAAATTTTTTGCACTTTTTTTAATTTATAGCGCAAAAAGTAAAGCGCCCAGTGGCGATTAAATACCACCAAAAGAAAGCTCTACTTGTGAGAAAAAAATGATCAAAATTTCATATGGGTACAATGTTGCATGACTGCGCAATTGTCAATCAAAGTGCGGCAGCGCTGAAAGCTGAAAATTGGCCTGGTAAGGAAGGGGGTATAAGTGCCGGGTAGGCAAGTGGTTAAATATAAAGTTATGGTTGCCTAATTGATAGTTAGGCTTCCATTGAGGTGAGCGCATATTAAGATCTAAATTTGAAGAGCACTTTTTTTTTTTTCAAGAGAAGCACTTTTATTGAAACTTACGTAATTGACTTTGGAAATATCACTATATGAATGGATTAGAAATTTTATTTATATTTTTATACCTATTTTGATTAATTTATGTTTGATTGAATCACAACACATATTTTTGGCACTTATAATATACACTGTCACTGTACTATTGACACTGGCTGGAAAGGGGTTAACAATTAGGGGTTAACTGTGTCCCTACAAATGTTTTCTGTGTGTAAAGAGTGCGGTTTTTACTGAGTGTGCGGTTTTCAGCTTTAACCACCTCCCGCCGCCATATAGTCCAATGATGGGCGCAAGGCGGTTCTCTCGTTCTGGGAGGACGTCATATGACATCCTCCCATTCTAACTGCGCATGCGCGGCTCCGGGAGCGCGCAGCGCGGCGATCGGCGGTGCGCTCTGTCCCTCGGACACAGCGGATCACCGCTCAACGAAAAGAGCCGAAGATGTCAGCTCGGTCATGTGATCAGCTGTGTCCAATCACAGCTGATCGCATGTAAATAGGGAGATGCCGGTTATCGGCATTTCTCTCCTCATGAGATGTCACGCTGACAGAGGAGAGGAGAGCCGGTAATCAGTATTCCTCGGAGGGGACATCTACACTGATCATCAGGGCACTGATGATCAGTGTGCCCTGATGATCTGTGTAGCCTCAGCAGTGCCACCTGTCAGTGTCCATCAGTGCCAGCTGTCAGTCCATGCCACCTGCCAGTGCCCATCAGTGTCACATATCAGTGCCCATCTGAGCTGCCTTTCAGTGTCACCCATCAGTGCCAGTCAGTGCTGCCTAACAGTGCCAGTCAGTGCCGCCTATCAGTGCCATATATGAGTGTTGCCTTTCAGTGATGCCTGTCAATGCCCATCAGTGCCACCTACCAGTGCCTTCTCATCAGTGCCCATCAGTACCACCTATTAGTGTCCATCAGTGCAGCCTATCAGTACCCATCACTGCACCCTCTATAGCGCACATCAGTGAAGGAGAAAAATCACTTATTTACAAAACTTTATAACAAAAACAAGTGGTTTTTGGTGTTTTAAGAAAAAATAAAAAAACCCTGAGGTGATTAAATACCACCAAAATAAAGCTGTCTCAAAAAAAATGCTAAAAATTTCATATGGGTACAGTGTTGCATGACCGTGCAATTGTCAAAGTGCGACAGCGCTGAAAGCTGGAAATTGGCCTGGGCAGGAAGGGGGTAGAAGCGCCCGGTAGGCAGGAAGGGGGTAGAAGCGCCCGGTAGGCAGGAAGGGGGTAGAAGCGCCCTGTAGGCAGGAAGGGGGTAGAAGCGCCCTGTAGGCAGGAAGGGGGTAGAAGCGCCCTGTAGGCAGGAAGGGGGTAGAAGCGCCCGGTAGGCAGGAAGGGGGTAGAAGCGCCCGGTAGGCAGGAAGGGGGTAGAAGCGCCCGGTAGGCAGGAAGGGGGTAGAAGCGCCCTGTAGGCAGGAAGGGGGTAGAAGCGCCCTGTAGGCAGGAAGGGGGTAGAAGCGCCCTGTAGGCAGGAAGGGGGTAGAAGCGCCCGGTAGGCAGGAAGGGGGTAACAGTGCCCTGTAGGCAGGAAGGGGGTAGAAGCGCCCTGTAGGCAGGAAGGGGGTAGAAGCGCCCTGTAGGCAGGAAGGGGGTAGAAGCGCCCTGTAGGCAGGAAGGGGGTAGAAGCGCCCGGTAGGCAGGAAGGGGGTAGAAGCGCCCGGTAGGCAGGAAGGGGGTAGAAGCGCCCGGTAGGCAGGAAGGGGGTAGAAGCGCCCGGTAGGCAGGAAGGGGGTAGAAGTGCCCTGTAGGCGAGGGCTTATAGTTAGCAGCAGGGTTGGAGTGGCCAACTAGAGGACTGTGGCATTCTACAGTGGGCCCTACTAGTGCAGTCGCTAGATTGGACCTGTAGATACCTTCAATTGATGAGAACACACTGCTCTTTGTAGCCCCTCCTGATGCTTTGCTGCTTGAGGACTTCAGAAAGAAATGCCATTTAGATGTTCCCAGTGGTTTTTTTATACACGTTTTTACTGAGAGATGTGCTGGTTTTTAAAAAAATGGATGAAAACGAATGAAAAAACGGGTGTAAAATGGATGGAAATTGATGAAAACAGATGAAAAAAAACACATGAAAAATGAATGAAAAAATGAATGTGAAACGGATGAAAAAACTGATGTAAAGCAGATGTAAACGGATAAAAAAAATGGATGTATATGGATGAAAACACTGAATAAACTGATGAAAAATGGATGGAAATGCTTTTTCTTTGAAAAAACGTGGCTGAACTGATAAAAAAAAAAAACATATGTAATGTGTCAGTGAGTGATGACATCATCACGATCCCACAGCCTGCTCTTCTATTGTCTGCTGGGCCTTCTGATCTGTGTCAGTGTTGCTGTGTTGTGTTGGATCTGTCACTGTGTGGGATCACTCCGTACAGCTGCCTGCTGTCACAGCGTTTTACCTCCCCCCATTACCTGGGGAATTCCAGCCTGAGATCTGTCAGAGTGTGGATCCATCATCCTCCACTCACCGCAACTGTCACCCGCCACTGCCAGCCACATATGCAGTCCATTCGTGACACTGATCTGGTCTTTAATATTGGTGCTGGTGTTAAAGTAGTGCAGTGCCGTATCGCAAAAAATGGCCTGGTCAGGTGGGGGGGGGGGATCCTCTGCAGGACAAGTGGTTAACAGTAACATACACCCCCCCCCCCCCAAACAAGTCTAAATACTTCCTTTAAAATAACATTTTATTCAGGGATGTCACAAGTTGTTCACATGTCAAATGGCTGTATTTTACATCTGCTGAAAGGGAAGCCCCCCCCAACATTCAATGTTTTCTGAAAGTAAATCACCAGCATTTCTCTAGTTGATCCTCAAAGACCAGATCTTGTTTATTCCAAAAAATGTGCCCCCTGAACTGGATGGAGATCAGAAACGGAGGCAGCGCACAGCACTGCGGATACAGCCGTAGTCAGGGAGCTGCTTGACGAGACCTAGATGGAGACAGAAATTGGATCAGAATTAGAAGACAGTTGCTGGAAATCGCCGGCATTCATTAACAACATTTAACGATTAACAAGTTAACATTTTTTTCTTTGGATGAAGTGTGGATGCACTTTGATTGCTCGCCATGTCTCCATTGGGAAGGATGACCCTCTCTGTTGTGACCTTGCACTACACATGCTCAGTTGCTCGCTGTTTTCAGGCACTGTGCTGAAGATGTAAAGGCCGATGTGCTGACAGCCTAAAGATTTACTGCTGCTCATGGAGCTCTGGGCTTCAGTAAAATGGCCGCCTCCAGCAAGGAGAAAAAGGAGTGATGCTAAAGGCAATTTACACGGCACACTTATTTTGGTAGCATGATTATAAATGTAATATCTGTAGGGGGTCCAAAAGCTGCCCTGTGGGGGATGAGGGTCCAAAGGCTGCTCTATGGAGGATGGGTGGTGAAAGCTGACCTGTGGGGGATAGACGGACGGCGCCCTCGGCCCAGATCCCTCAGTATAGACGGACGGCGCCCTCGGCCCAGATCCCTCAGTATAGACGGACGGCGCCCTCGGCCCAGATCCCTCAGTATAGACGGACGGCGCCCTCGGCCCAGATCCCTCAGTATAGACGGACGGCGCCCTCGGCCCAGATCCCTCAGTATAGACGGACGGCGCCCTCGGCCCAGATCCCTCAGTATAGACGGACGGCGCCCTCGGCACAGAGCCCTCAGTATAGACGGACGGCGCCCTCGGCCCAGATCCCTCAGTATAGACGGACGGCGCCCTCGGCCCAGATCCCTCAGTATAGACGGACGGCGCCCTCGGCCCAGATCCCTCAGTATAGACGGACGGCGCCCTCGGCCCAGAGCCCTCAGTATAGACGGACGGCGCCCTCGGCCCAGAGCCCTCAGTATAGACGGACGGCGCCCTCGGCCCAGAGCCCTCAGTATAGACGGACGGCGCCCTCGGCCCAGAGCCCTCAGTATAGACGGACGGCGCCCTCGGCCCAGAGCCCTCAGTATAGACGGACGGCGCCCTCGGCCCAGAGCCCTCAGTATAGACGGACGGCGCCCTCGGCCCAGAGCCCTCAGTATAGACGGACGGCGCCCTCGGCCCAGAGCCCTCAGTATAGACGGACGGCGCCCTCGGCCCAGAGCCCTCAGTATAGACGGACGGCGCCCTCGGCCCAGAGCCCTCAGTATAGACGGACGGCGCCCTCGGCCCAGAGCCCTCAGTATAGACCAGTGGTGAGCAACTGTGGCCCTCCAGCTTGTTGTAGTCCCATGAGGCATTGCAAAACTGACAGTTACAAGCATGAGTCCCAAAGGCAGAGGCATGATGGGACTTGTAGTTCGCCAAAAGCAGGAGGGCCAAAGTTGCCCACCCCTGATATAGACGAACGGTCCCTCAGCACAGATCCATCACTATAGACGGACGGCGCCCTCAGCAAAAGTCCTCAAGCATAGACGGACGGTGACCTCAGCAAAAAGCCCTCAGTATAGACACCTCAGTATAAACGCAGGATGCCCTCAGCAAAAAGCCCTCAGTATAGACGGACGGCGCCCTCAGCCCAGATCCCTCAGTATAGACAGATGGTCCCCGCCCAGCACAAACCCCCAGTCAGTATAGACGTACAGTCCACGGTACCACTTGAAACTGCCAAAGTAAACGTACGTAAGGACGTCTTCAAGTGGTCAGTAACACTTTAACCTCCCAAACTAAAACAACGTTCGGATGGAATAACCTTCGGGATGAAAGTCACAACTACAGGAAAGGCTTTACATTATAAACGACCCACCATGTGCAGCTCCAGCAGGACACTTGTCAGATGTACTTTCAGCCGACGTCCCTCAAGGTTTCAGCACCGATGGGCTGCCAAGAGAAGACAAAAATCTTCAGCATTTCACACATTTGTCATCATACATACACATTACAATCTTACTCTGTGCGACGTGCATGGTGATATGTAATGTGTGTATTGCAAGTGCAGTTTTCATGCGTATGCGCCCCAAACTGTGTGCTGATGTTCATTCGAACGGGGGGGGGGGGGGCCCTCAAAAATTTTTTTATTTAAAGGGTGGGATATTTTGTGTGTTTGGGTATAACTAATTTTTACTCTTAAAACCTTTTATTTTACATCACATAGGGCACATAAAGTCCCCATGTGATGACGTTTTGGTAAACAGATCATGGTTAATGAGACACTCGGGGTCTAATAGACCGGCATGAATCCCCTGAATGTAATGCAGTGCAGATCGCATTGCATTCCATTATTTCCTGGTCATGCTGGTTGGGGACACAGAGGCTGACCTGACAGTGACATCATACACATGGCTTTCTGGGTGTGTCTGGTGTTGCTCTGTACTCCTGACATTCCTCCTCACATTGACTGTTTCTACCATCCCAGCTACCACCTTCCTACCCAGACAGACCCTCTCCTCACCCCGCCTGCAGTGACCAAACACCAGACTTCTGTGGAATTCTAATGAAGAAGCCCAGGGAAGGAGATCTGACAAACTTCCCTATAGGGGGTGCCGGACAAACGCCCTGTAGGTGTGCCGGACAAACGCCTTGTAGGGGATGCCGGACGAACAACCTGTAGGGGGTACCGGACAACGCACTGTAGCGGGTCTCGGACAAACACCCTTTAGGGGGAGCCAGACAAACGCCCTGTTGCGGGTGCTGCACAAACGCCTTGTAGCAGGTGCCGCACAAACGCCCTGTATTGGGTGTCGGACAAACGCAATGTAGGGGGTGCCGCACAGCAACCTGTAGGGGGTACCAAACAAACGCCATGTGCTGGACAAACGCCCTGTAGGTGGTGCCGGACACACATCCTGTAGCAGGTGACGGACAAACGCAACGT
>NW_028319387.1:2500-15000 GCF_062004578.1 Staurois parvus
CCTCTCTCCACCTCTCCCTCTCTCTATCTATCTTTGCTGTGGGTTTTTTGTTATAGAGTGCCTATACATATGTACACATTGTTTTATCTTGGGTCGTAAATACTTGCTTTTCTTGACACTCCAAGACAACGTTCAATAGGCCAAATAGTTCTTTGACAACCAAGCAGTAAGATTTCATAAATGTCTGATATAGAAACTTGTTGCCCTCCAACAGGTATGCTTTTATGTTTTATTTTGATTTGTGACACTGTTGCCCCACCTCCCATGATGTGAATGTCCTGCCCATATGGGTAAGCCCACACATGGCTTGGTGCTATGTATAGAGGAGGGCATGCTCTGTTTGACTAGCTCTGAAGAAGAAGGGATTCCCCCTTCGAAACACGTCAGTTCATTCTGAGAGTCTCCCATCTCGATGGGATCCGTACCTGTCTGCTTTTCTAACACGCTGATGTTACATTTTATATGCATTTACCTATGCTACTTTTGTGCATATATATCTCAATTTAACAAATTTCACCCTTTACTTTCTGAGGTAATGTGCAAGGTTGGTGCACTTTTGTTTTTGTTCTTCGTTAGTTTCTATTGGGCCTCCCCAGCCTTGTGTTTAAGCTGCACAACCTTTGATCGGCCATTAGATGAACTTTTATGTGATTCTACCCGCTGTATTCTGATCTGGGTCTCTGAACGCAGGAGGTTTTGTATCCGCAATCACCTCCATATATACAGGGGGGTTTTACTAAAACTGGTGCACACAAAGTCTGGTTCAGTTGTGCATGGTAACCAATCCGCTTCCAGGTTTTATGGTCAAAGCGTAATTGAACAAGCTGAGGTTAGAAACTGTCTGGTTACTATGCACAGCTGCACCAGATTCTTTGTGCACCAGTTTTAGTAAATCCCCCTCACGGTATTTTTCATTATTTTTGTTACGGCAAAAAAAAAAAAAAAAAAAAAAAAAAAAAATTGCCACGCATCTTGTGCATCACTGCATACGCCAGAGTGAGAGCAATAATTGGGGGGTCTGTCATTTCCCGCTATATACTCATGAGCTGTAAAGGTACTTCCAAGTATTGCCAATTTATTATTTTGAGTACCGTAACTTTTTGCAATTTCACAGGTGGCTTGAAATATGTGGTATCTGTTTACTACTGAACACAAACGCCCTTTTTTTTTTTTTTTTTTTTTTCGCATTACATTTATTTTAGTGTGTGTATATATATATATATATATGTATATATATATATATATATATATATATATATATATATATATATATATATATATATATATATATATATTTTTTTTTAAATAGAAGTTTGATAAACAGCTGTGCAACATAAGAAAATTATAAAATTACAATCATCTGCTTTCAGAAAATTTTTTTTTATATATATATATATATATATATAAATAATTTTTTTTTTTTGAGGGGCGAAGTAATTTTTATAGTTTAAAAATTAAGATTTTGATGAGTAGCCTCTGTAGAGGGGAAGTGGTTGCTGTGCGCTGTTACCAGTTATGGATTTTTAAAAAATGACACACAGAAAAAAGTGCCCTAAAAGTAGTATTTGGTGAGCAAACCACAACCCGGCTCTCACCCGATCATCTCCGCTATGGACTGTGTTTGGTTAATTGTCCTTTTTGTAGGCTTGTATATCTTCTGAATTTTATGATCTTCTTATGCAGCTTGCCGGATGAATACCGATGTGGAAAGGCCTTGGGTCCAGTAGAATCATTGCAGCAACATCCAAAGGAACAAGGGAAGATCCTGATTGGCTACAGTAGGGGGCTGGTAGTTCTATGGGATCGGGATTCCAGGAAAGTGGAACATCTCTTCTTGGGGAATCAGGTGAATAATTAACTTTTATATGATGGAAACTTTTGAAATTTTCAAGTTCCTGATGAAGGAATGTATAATCACTCTTTAAACAGATTGGTGGGGGGGGGGTCATGGGAATGAGAAGTATTTGCTGGGAAGGAGGGGAGTATAACAAGCCTGTGTCTTCTTTTTTTTTTTTCTTTTTTTTTCTCCAAAGCACAGGTTGCTTTTTTAAAAAGTGAATTTACTGGTAGGTTTGATCTTGTATTTGTGACTGTGATGAGTGAGAAGAAGAAATCTGATTGCCACACTCTGCGTGCATCGGGTTTGCTCTGAGTGTGCCGACTGGGATTTCTTTTTTTCACATTGAGCATGTTGAGCTGGGAAGGGCAGTTTCTGAGCCAGCACCCATAGCGAGTCTATCGGATTCAGAAATGGCATCCCCAGGTTCACTGTGACTGTAATAAGGACATCAAATGCAAGTTTCTTCATTGCAAGTTTTTTTTTAATTGGTGACCTGTTCTGTTCATTCACAAATGCCCTCTTCTCTTTCCAGCAATTGGAAAGTTTGTGTTGGGAGAGCAGTGGGACATCGTTTGTTAGCTCTCACAGCGATGGAGGGTACATGGTGTGGGCAGTCAGCAATAATTCCTCCTCTACATCCCAGCCGGTTACCGCCTCTATTCCGTATGGTAAGTGTCATTCATCGAAGACCACTTGTGAGGCTTGTTGTGCAACCGTGCCCAGACTATGGGTTTTAAAATCTAATTGCACTTTAAAAATGAATGTATTCTTCCCAGACATATCCCACCCTCCTCCTTTAGAGATACATACAGCTGCCATTCTACTGTTGTGCTTTCATGCAACACTGCAGTTCATCATGTCCTGGCTGCTTTCATGTCCCATAGACACTTGAACACCGCTGGCCTCAGGGCACACAGTAGTCCGTGGAGCTGCAGTACACAGGTGCGACCAGGACAGTGATGGCTTATGACACTGATTGTAAAAAAAACAGCAGAACGGCGGCCACTGGATTGAGAGAAGTATGCATCTGTAGAGGGGGAGACTGGATTTGTAGCAACAAGATCAATAGTGCCATTCATTCATATTTTTAGAAATGTATGTCACCAATAGTGCCATTCATTCATATTGAGAAATGTGTGTCACCAATAGCACCATTCATTCATATTGAGAAATGTGTGTCACCAATAGTGTGTCACCAATAGCGCCATCTCCTTCAGGGTTTCCTCTTTGTCTCTTAGCTGCAGGCTCAGTTTTGGTGAAAAATCTGTCCAGTGTCACTTCTCTTTTCCTGCGCTGCTCTGGAAATAAGAGACCATGTTATCATTCATCAGATTCAGCACTCTGTTCGTTAGTTATGTTGGGGTGGTGCTTCTGGTCAGCTTTGTTACCACTCTGCACTTTTTTTTGCCATTCTGCACTTTTTTTTTTTTACCACCATGCTTGCTCTGCACGTTCTGGTCACCTTCATCACCGCTCTGCACTTTCTTTTCAACAACATGCTTGCTCTGCACATTCTTGTCACCTTCATCACTGCTCTGCACGTTCTGGTCACCTTCTTCACTGCTCTGCACGTTCTGGTCACCTTCATCACCGCTCTGCACGTTCTGGTCACCTTCATCACCGCTCTGCACGTTCTGGTCACCTTCATCACCGCTCTGGACGTTCTGGTCACCTTCATCACTGCTCTGCACGTTCTGGTCACCTTCATCACTGCTCTGCACGTTCTGGTCACCTTCATCACCGCTCTGCACGTTCTGGTCACCTTCATCACCGCTTTGCACGTTCTGGTCACCTTCATCACCGCTCTGCACTTTCTTCTTACCACCATGCTTGCTCTGAATTTTCTTTGGAGCCATGCTGGATGACCGGTACAGTTTGTGCTAAAAAGCATACAAAAAAGCTTTACTACAAGTGTGCACAGGGATTTACAGTATGTCATAAAAACCACAACAAAAAAAGCTTCTCTGTACTGTAAGTGCCTTCACAGTACACTTTCAGTGTCTGTCTGTGACTGTGATCTCACCTACAGGAAGTCAGGGCCACGTGTCAGAGCAGGGAAGATGGCCGCGGCTCGTGTTCGTCAACCGAAGCGGAGTTCGCAAACCGAATTTTTGCGAACTGCGATATCATTGTAATGGCAAACAGAGAAGGCGAATCTTCCTGACGGGCACAGACAGCAGTAAAAACCTAGTGTTCTAATCCCTCTCCACTCTACCCAAAAAAAACAAACACAAAAACAAAAAAAGGGTTTTGCTTTTAGTAATGCTTTACCACTTAAATTATAATTAAAACATTTTTTTTATGACAGTGTAGATACCAGAGTTTGACTTTCAGCATCTTGCAATCCCTGTACATCAGAGCTTAGACTGGGAGAGGTGGAACTGTATAGGTTTTAGTCGGTTCGTTGTGCTGCAGTGCTCGTGTGCTAAGAGAGCGGAGTGACAGCGAGATGAGCTCACCAGTCTGCTGCTTATCTTTTCACTGTCCAGGCACAGGCGAGGGAATGACAAGATCTATGAATTTTACTGAACTGCTCCAGAGGAAAGTCGGGTCTAAAAGTTGCGCTGTGCGGTAGAACTGCTTAAATCTCACGACAGAATGGTCAGAAATGCAATTCATTTGACACACAAAACCACTCCTAAGCAGGGGCGGACTGACCATTTGGAAACTCGGGCACTACCCGAGGGCCCGGGGTCAGTAGGGGGCCCCAAGAGATGCCCCTGGTACCTTTTTCATAGGCTTTTTTGAGTTTGGGCAAGGACACAGGGGCCCCATGATCCCCTATTGCCCGGGGGCCCCATGAGTTGTCAGCTGCCCCTGCTCCTAAGCATGCATTTCATCTGTGTATTTAGCAGTTTGCCTGAAGTTCAGCTTTAGTAAAGTTTGACACGCAACAAATGTCTGGTGACATACATTTTTTACTTGTACTAATTAGAGGATGTTGACTTTTTTCTACGAAGGAAAGGAAAAAAATGTCCTGCCCGTTAGGGGTTGAGGATTTGTATTCTTTGTGAACTTGAATTGCTGTTGTCCTCTCACTGAACTTCGATTGGAATTCCTAAGTATACAGTGCTCTTATCAGGAGGTATCCGAGGCCTCTGCTGTCCTCCGAGGATGGGACTGTGTGAGGTGGAGAATTCCAAGCAGAAACACAAAATTTTTTCATACAAATATGTGACGACAACCACTAATTAAGCCTGCTAGCTTTTTATTTTGGATGCTTCATTTGGCAGAAAAATTCTGGAATCGTTCCAGCTGGGTCGTAACTGGCGGCCATATACACTGTGAATCCCAGGATAATATGCGCATTTGTGACTGATTAAGGAAATAATGTTCTTTACTGGCCTGTAGCAGTAAAAGGAGGCCACCTTTCTATGCTTGCGCTGGTTTTGTGCTGCAAAATATTTATTTCTAATATTAATATATAATTCATATTATTAAGGCTGGATTCACACCATTACCCTAGGTCAGTGGTTCCCAACCTTCCTAATGCCGCGACCCTTTAATATAGTTCCTCATGTCGTGGTGACCCCCCAACCATAAAATGTATTTTCGCTGCTACTTCATAACTGTAATTTTGCTACTATTATGAATCGTAATGTAAATATCTGATATGCAGGATGTGTTATCATTGTTACAATTTGAACATAATTAAAGCATTCCAATTCATGAAATATCGTTTTACCTCCAATACTGCTGCTTTCAACACAGTAGCTGCTTTCTACACAGTAGCTGCTTTCTACACAGTAGCTGCTTTCTACACAGTAGCTGCTCTTTTTACACGTGTGACTGGTCCACATAAGTACATTATGGTGCCAACCCTGTCACACACCTGTATTTGTATGGGGTGTATGTGATGGGGTTGGCGCGATGATGTCATCACGCCGGGTACTCGTATGTGGGCGTAGCTGCATGTGGGCGGACCCGCCTGGAGACGGATAGAGGAGCGGTGTCTCTGTTCCTAAGACCATTGGAAATGTGTTTTCCGATGGTCTCGGGCGACTCCTGTGGAAGGGTCGTTTGACCCCCAAAGGGGTCGCGACCCACAGGTTGAGAACCGCTGCCCTAGGTTAACACCTAAGCATTTTCCGCAGCGTTTTGCATTTATAGTCCATGAACACCTTCACTTTTCTGCATTTTCACCCGGTGCGTTTTTTGGAAAGGGACAGGGACTATTTTGAATGCAAAAAGTTGCTTTTTTGATTCTATAGACTTCGATGGAAATGCTGCAGAAAAGCACATAGTGTGTTTTTGAAGCTCTTTGCGGTTTAAATCTGCCTAGCAACAAGGAAAAAAAAAACACAACACGTGCAAAAACGCAATGCAGAAACGGATCAAACGCAAACTGCATTGGTATAAACCTAGCTTTAGTTAAAGCGGTTTTGAAGGCTGAAGGTTTTTTACCTTCTTGCATTCTATGCATGAAGGTAAAAAACCTTCAGCATGCAGCTTCCCTTAATACTTACCTGAGCCCACTCTCGATCCAGTAATATGCATGAGAGCTCACCTGGATCTCTCCCTCATTGGCTGAGACATAGCAGCAGGAGCCATTGGTTCCCACTTCTGCTAATCACAGCCAGTAAGGAGGGAGTGGGTGACCGGTCCGAGACACACCGAGGCTGCTTGCTCTGGGGGCACTCAGCAGGGGTCAGCAGTGCCAGCGAGGGATGCGAGAAGAGGATTGGGGTTGCTTCATGCAAAAATATTGCCCAGAGCCGGCAAGTATGACATGTTTGTTTATATTGAAAAGAAAAGAAAAAAAATCTGAACCTTTTTAGTATCAATTTAAAGTGTGAGTGAACACATTGTATTGCTGTGGGTTGGAGTATGCTGCATTTAAAGCAGTCCATTTGTTCTTGTATAGGCTGGCAGCACATAACGCACCTAAAATGTACCAGATTTTTTTTTTCTTTTTCCATTGCACAGCACCGCAATACTATTGTAGTGCACTGAAACAAGGATGTCTGCAAGGTGCATTGGGGTGCCATTAAAAACTAATGGTGCCGCAACACACTGCTGATATTGTGTTGACATACAGTAAAATGGGGGGAAAAAAAGCACACCCTCAGGTTGTATTTGAATTCAGGGAGAAGGTTCCTTTTTTATTGCCAGCTCCTTACCCCCCCCCCATCACTTCACCCTACCAGTGCAGAGGCCTTTGAAAATCCACTTGTAAGAAAACTTGGCAAGAAAAAACGCAGCTCGACCTTCCACTTCCTCGGGCGGCATTTCTGGGTAACATGGGTGACATCACAGTGCCTTTTGGCAAAGTTGATGTGAAATTCTATGAGTGCGCTTTTGCAATGGGCTGGAGTACCTTTTTACGGGATTTTGAGGTTCCAGCTCCACTAGAAGTCACGATGATGTTACTTGTGCCTCCCAGCAGCTTCGGAGACCAGGGCCAAGGTATTATATTTTTTTTTGGAGGAGAAAAGATAATTTTGTATACAATTGACTTTGTAAAGCCATTTTGAGGGGGTTACTGTCTGTATGAGTGAATTTTCAATAGTTTCTCCCTGTTTTAATTTGTGATGTGAATGTTCAATAGTTTCTCCCTGTATTAATTTGTGATGTGAATGTTCAATAGTTTCTCCCTGTATTAATTTTTGATGTGAATGTTCAATAGTTTCTCCCTGTATTAATTTGTGATGTGAATGTTCAATAGTTTCTCCCTGTATTAATTTGTGACGTGAATGTTCAATAGTTTCTCCCTGTATTAATTTGTGACGTGAATGTTCAATAGTTTCTCCCTGTATTAATTTGTGATGTGAATGTTCAATAGTTTCTCCCTGTATTAATTTGTGATGTGAATGTTCAATAGTTTCTCCCTGTATTAATTTGTGACATCATCTGACCTATATGTGAGCTCTGTACTCTTTGTGTGTATTCTTTTGTTTTGTAAATTTAAATTTTCTTTCAAACATGTTACTTGTCAAAGTAAAACTATATATTTTTTTTTTTCTCTTCTCCCCTCAGGCCCGTTCCCTTGCAAAGCTGTCAACAAAATTCAGTATCTATCCAGCGGTTCAGGGTATGTTTTTATTAATTCTTTCAATCCCAACTCCAGAAAATAAAAACCCTCCTTTTGCAGTGAGACATTTAACCCCTGGCAGTACGTGTGCAGTCCCACTGCAAGGAAGGATGTTTTTTTTTTCTGGCCGTTAGATGTTCGTTATTTCACATGTGATTAGTTCAGTCGTTCAATCTACAGTGTTGTGCTGATGGTTCAAGATTTTGTAAAAGCATCCAGGCACCTTTTTTCTGTGCTTGGGAAAGGAGGCAGATTGGAAGGCTGTGCTGAAATGTATTCATCGTATTTCCATATACACATTGGGAGTCCTCCGCAGAGGCTTATGAAAGCTGAATTTGTAAAGGGTGATTCAATAAAGCACAGTATTGACATTAACCAAATCAGATCATCAGAACTCTTGTAGTGCTCTAGAAGTAATTTCTGATTAGTTGATGAGTTGCTGAGAGTTGTTCTTCTTCACTAAGCAATGAATAAATAAATGAATAATCTTGCTAGTGTTCTATCCATCTTTATTCAGTGTTTGTTGACATTGAAGATTCTGTATGCTTGGGAGGTAGTCTTCATACATCTCCTTACAGCATTCAACAAAGTTATACCTGGTTCACGCAAGGAGGTTTTTTTTTGTTCAATCCAGCAGGCTGAACGAATAAAACCCCCAAAAAACTGAGCAGCAACTATGCTATCTAGGCGATGTTGGTGCTGCGATCTACCTTGCTGAGCTATTGTGTTCTGACAGGGGGACTGCCCTCTCACCACAACACACTGATCAGCTCTCACAGCCATTGGCTGCAAGCGCTGGTCGGATGCTGGTTTTCCAGCATGACCGTTCAATAAAAGGCAGCTGTTTAGACCGGCTTTTGTTGGACAGGCCGCTATACACACGGGCTGAATGTCGGCTGGCTGAACAGAAATATTCAGCCCGTGTGTGTAGCAGCCTTTGCTTGGGCTCAGGTGAGAGCTCTAATAATCAAAATTAGATTAGTTAACCAATTCAATACCGGGCAATTTTCCCCCTTCCTGCCCAGGCCATTTTTCAGGTTTCAGCGCTCTCACACTTTGAATGACAATTGCGCGGTCATACAACATTGTACCCAAACTAAAATTTTATCATTTTCGTCACACAACTAGAGCTTTCTTTTGGTGGTATTTAATCATCGCTGGGGTTTTTATTTTTTGCTAAATTAACAAAAAAAGACAGAAAATTTTGAAAAAAAAACACGTTTTTCTTTGTTTCTGTTATAAACGTTTGCGAATAAATAATTGTTCTTCATAAATTTAGGCCGAGATGTATTCTGCTACATGTCTTTGGTGAAAATAACCCAAATTAGGATGTATTTCTTAGTTTGTAGGAAAGTTATAGAGTTCACAAACTATGGTATAGATCTGAATATTGATCAATCCTGAAGTACTGACAGCCAATCTAATTTCTTGAGGTCCAGGAATGTCAGAATACTACAGATATCCCCCAAAAGACCCCTTTTTGCAGAGTAGACAGTCCAACGTACTTCATAAGAGGCATGGCGAGTTTTTTCAAGTTGTATTTTTTTTTTTGTCATTTTTCGGAAAATGAAAGAATAAAAAAAATTATTTTCGTAATTATTATTTTTTTTTTTACATAATGTCACCAGTGCAGTACAGCGTCATCATATAAATGGCATGGCGGTGATCAGGGACACTGGTGACAGTGTGAAAAAAAAAATATATTTTTTTTATTTGATTATTTTTTTACATTTTTTCATTAAATTTTTTTTCATATTTTACTATGCCCAAAGTAGGACAACGTTACCATAGTAACATTGTACTATTTTGGGGAAGTGATCAGTTTTTTGTTTTTTTTTACACAATTTGCTTATAGCAAAGAATTACTTTGCTATAAGCAAGCATTTAGCTGAATGACATCGATTCATTCAGGGTTTTTTTTTTTTTTTTTTGTGCTTAGCTGTGATTTGGCCACAGCTAATCACATGACATGTGCATGTGATTAGCTGTGACCATTCATAGCTAGACACTAGTATACGATGGATGGCATGAATGAAGCCATCCATTGTATACAACTGTCATGTGACCTGCTGTGATTGGTCACAGCAGGTCTCATGGTACCAGAAACGGGGCCGATACTCAGATCTGTCATCGGCCGTGTCCGAGGTACACGGCCGGTGACAGATCGCGCCGCTGCGC
Organism: Staurois parvus; assembly: GCF_062004578.1. Taxonomy (NCBI): domain Eukaryota; kingdom Metazoa; phylum Chordata; class Amphibia; order Anura; family Ranidae; genus Staurois; species Staurois parvus. The sequence goes on from NW_028319387.1 coordinate 12,550, forward strand.
GGCTCTGCAGGACCGCAATCTGCGCATGTGCGGGAGTACGCCAAATGGTGGCCTCCCGGAAAGCTAGTGCATTTTTCTGGACGCCATACGGCTATTGGCCGGGCGTCAAATGGTTAAAGAACTCCAAGCTGACACTTTTTTTCTGCTCCTGCTCCCCTCAGAGTCCCCCTCTATTGTTCTTACTGTTGCCATCTAGAGAGAAAGTGTTTTAGAAATCCAGCATTTTAGAATAGACATCAGAGCAGGAAGAGATGGAGACGCCTCCAGTGGGGGACACCTGTTATAGTCACATCTGTTAAAAAGGAAGATTTCCCTTCACGTTGGAAAGATTTTCTTACTACCTATTGTGTCTCCAAGACAGGAGGTGAATGCAAATCACTCCCTCTTTCCCCATGAAGACCAGAATGGCAAAAAAGAAAAATCCAGAGGTGTCATGAATATTATTTACCATATCTAAAACTATACTTTTTTTTTTTTTTTTTTAAGAATATATTTTTACTGAAAATCATGGCATGCTGACAAAGAAAAGGCAGCAGAATACTGCAATGACAACAGTACACAAGATAACAGTCATTGTCAGCAAAGACTAGCTAATGGCATAAAAAAAAAATTCATAGAGTACCGCATAGACTTTCACTAGTTGCGGGCTCAAGCCTCTACTTGGTCGGCCATACTAGTGGGGGCTAGATAAGGAGTAAGGAAGCTGAGCCCTATATTAGTGCAAACTCAATGAGTGCTACGGGGAGCACATTGTTGCTCTGAATTTGGGAAGAATCAGCGATTCGACATGATGGTGCAATAAGTGCCACTTTTGCAACTCAAAATGGGGGGGGGGGGGAGAGAGTCAAAAAAGGAAGGAAAAAGAGAATACCACAGAAAGAGAAGAGGGCATCCAACAGGTTTAAGATATAATGTAATCACTCCTGATGTGCTGCACATTAATTTGAGAGCGCTGCAAATAAAGCATTTGTTAATAGGAAGTTAACTTCCTGCCACTAAGCAGCTAAAATCTGCTGTGTAGTTTAGCCCTAAGGCCAAGTTCATCTGAGAGTTTTTTTCATAATTGTGATTTCATGACTGTGATTTTGTCAGATGAGAGGTATTCTTCAGTGAAAATGCGTGAATTAGAAGATCTGAGTATTTTGCATCGACTTCTTGCCGTGATGATACAACAGCCATTGGCGTAGTGAGGAATTTTTATTTAAACAAATATTAAAAATGTGATCTTGGCTTAGATGGCTGGACATGAGGCTGGGAGCATAGGGACTCCTGTGTGTTCCAGTTCTGTTTTTTATTTAAAGGTATGACACATGGTCACTTCCCACACCTGGTCCCCCAAATTTCTCCCATAACCGAAACAATTGCTGTCCAAATCCTGTTTTTCACAAGACCAATCTGTGTTTTGTGCATTATAAATGACGTCATAGACCCAGCTTGTTTTATATTTCCTGCTATGTAATTGTACAGTTTTCTTTGTTCTGTGATCCTGCTATGTAAATGTACAGTTTCCTTTTTGTCCACGGTTCCTTCCTTTCTCTCCTCTCCAGGAACCACTTCATCATCTTCAGCGGGGGTATGCCTAGAGCCAGCTACGGGGACCGTCACTGCGTCACCATCATGCAAGGAAAAAGCCTGGTCACCTTAGACTTCACCTCTCGAGTCATAGACTGTTTCACCATATGTCCGCTCAAGAGTGAAGATGGTATGAACTGGCTTCACCATGAATGTGGGGTATAGCATCCAGGTTATTGAAGTCACATGAGCCAAAAATGAATTCTCATTGGCTGTTCTGGTTTAGTGCTTAGTGCTACTTTTGCTATAGAGTCGCCCATGACATCCCACTGTTAATCGTTTAATTTCCTTTATGCCCAAAATGGAACAAAGGATGTCAGAGATGGAGACTGTGGTGACGAGCTAGGAGCGCAGAGAGAGCACACGGAGGCAGATCACACGAAACCCAACATGTGGGCATTTATTGGGGAAACTCTGGGTATAGAAAAATTAGTCCACAGAACACAAGACACAACAATAAAAAATATTTCTCAGGATGGCATTGGGGCCCTTCCCTCCTGTCAGGTGCCCCCACAACAAGCAGCTTGCTATGGGGGCACCCACTGCTCTGTATATCCACACACGCAGCTGCATCTCGGCCCTGCCCCCTCTCTTCTCTTTGGCTCATAGGCTGTGATTGACAGCGGTGGGAGCTAATGGCTCCCACTTCTGTATTGGCCAATGAGAAAAGGGAGTCCCAGGATAGCTGAGACTCCAATGCACATCGCTGGATTGAGATGGGGCTTGTGTGAGCATTGGGGGGGGGGGAGGGGGGGCTTCTGCACAGAGGAGAAAGGTGTGGGTTTTTTTTTTTTTTACCTTTTAACAAGTGTTACATTTGTCAAAGGACAGAAATGCATGGACACCAGTATAAGCACTGTAAGAAGTTACAACCCTTTC